>NW_020185338.1:9606506-9704177 GCF_003031525.2 Neophocaena asiaeorientalis asiaeorientalis | reverse complement strand
TTTTTGTGGTACGCAGGCCTCTCACTGTGTGGCCTCTCCCGTTGCGGAGCACAGGCTCCGGACACACAGGCTCAGCGGCCATGACTCACGGGCCTAGCCGCTCCACGGCATGTGGGATCTTCCCAGACCGGGGCACGAACACGTGTCCCCTGCGTCGGCAGGTGGACTCTCAACCACTGCGCCACCAGGCAAGGCCCCATTACCTTTTAAAATTGAGGCTGAGTAAGGACTTTTTGTTCAGGTGGAGGAAACCACGTCTTTTAAAATTTATTTCACCTAAATGACAGTCGTACAACCACTGCATTTCATTAAATCAGCCTCTCAAAGGACTTTATTTACTTCCAGATGTCATCTCTAAATTATATATCTTCAAGGATTCTCATCAGCTGCCTTCCCTAAAGCTCCATGATGCCCCTTAAGTTCAACTATAATAAAAAAAAAATGACAGATTGGAATTGGAATTTTATTTTCAGCTTGGGTCAACTCAAGAGTTCTTCTGAGAACATGAGAGAGTAGGTGAAATTGAAATCTCAGTACCTGCCAGAACTTAAGTTGCTTTGTCAAGTAATGTTTAATTCTCCACAGTGTGATTGGCTTCCTGCTTTTCCCCAAAGTAAAACTGGTCTACAAGTTAAGTTTTTAAAATCCTGTGTTATTAATTCATATTTTTATGAATACTTAAAGCATCTCTGGATATATAAAACCACACTCTATGATATTTTACTAGATATTTACTAGATATTTGATATTTACTAGAAGAAACCTTACTCTATGTTTTGGCAAATAACATTTTCCAAGTAGAATTCCAAGTAGGAAATAATACAAACCTGATCTACATTTATTGATTAACAAGTATTTATTTATATTAATTGAGTGTGTTGAAACTAGGCATTGGGACATATCTCCTACCTAATGGAGATTAATAAACGATTGTTTTATTAAAACTGGGATTTTATGCATATATACATACATACATACATATATATGTCAACCAAAAAAGGAATTGATTCATTCACTAACCAGATAGAAGCTGGATAAACACGATTTCTAGGTCCTTCATTCTAGGAAATACTTTTTCTCCTCCCTACATATCAGGAGTGTTGACTTGTATTTATTTACACACTTAGGATGATCCAGTAGATTATCATCCAGTGGAGATTGTTCCTATAACCTGGGCATAATGTCATAATAGTTATTATTTGCATGTAATTATTTGCATGCATTATCTAATTTAACTCTCACAATAACTGTAGTAAATCCTATCATTTGTCCCCATTTTAAGGATGAGTAAACAGAGGATCAATGGTCATAGTCTTGCCCCAAATTGAAAACCAACAGTGTCAGAGTTAGCTCTGCTTGGTTCCAAAGCCCAAATTATTTTCACTGTGCTACACTGTTCACACTGCCATTCTCATGCCTTTGTGATCAGACAGGACCTCATAACTGAGCAGTTATAAATGTTATTCAAATTGTGGCTATGCTACTAGAGGGCAAAATTCAAGAGGGACTGTAAAACCGCTCTGTTGAGTAAGAAATCAACCCACGTTCAGAGTATTTCAGAGGGCAATCCTATGTTGCTTAGTAGCCTGTAGAATAATCTGCTTTGAATGTTTTCTGGTGGTGGTAAAAAAAAAAAAGCCAGAAACTACTCCATTCCTAGAGTGTTAATGGAAGAATTTGCTTGACATGTTTTGCTAGAGTTTGTTCAATTCCAAGGGAGCTCCCAGAATCTAGGAAGTAACATTCTGTTCTAGTTAACAGACAGCAGTGCTTCCAGATTGCTTGTAGAAGGCTCCTGATTACCTCCAAGCCACACAACTACTTTCGAGGACTAATGTTTAATCTCTTGGAAAGAACATCACAGAGTGGAGTTGTCAGCACCTGCTAGTAAAATTCTACACTTCAAAACATTGGAAAATATCTCCATATTGACATAACAAGGATTTTGTCTCTGAATCCTATATAGTTTATCAACTTAACTTAGTACAGTTCATGCAAATTATTCCTTACAGATGGGACTTAATTCATGAATCATTGGTTTGTAATGAGCCTTCTTTAAATGATGAGAGACTGATGTTGTTTTGTGTTAAGTTGCATGTTTGCCAGTCAATATAGCAAATTGCGCAAATCATTCACTATGTCCCCGTGCAACTTTCAAGTAGACAAGGAATAGAAGAAAGGAAACTTAGGACTGGAGTGGAAAAATATTTTGAGCAATAGGGTTTTCCAGGTTCTGATTTTGAAAGTTGCCTTTCTGCAAGGACTGAAGCTTTGAAGCCAATTAAAACTATGCATAACTCAACCAAATTTTCCCCCTTACCCCTCCTTCAAATTAAAGGGAATTTGCATCTTAACTATAATTAAAATTTCCTCTAAAAAAAAAAAAAAACTAGGCTTCCCTGGTGGCGCAGTGGTTGAGAGTCCGCTTGCCGATGCAGGGGACACAGGTTCGTGCTCCGGTCCGGGAGGATCCCACGTGCCATGGAGCGGCTGGGCCCGTAGGCCATGTCCGCTGGGCCTGCTCCTGGAGCCTGTGTTCCGCAACGGGAGAGGCCACAACAGTGAGAGGCCCCAACAGTGAGAGGCCCGTGTACCGCAAAAAACAAACAAACAAACAAAAGAAACCCTAAGAATTCCATGTGAGATTTCCGAATACTGTTGTTTTTCTCTCCTAATTTTAACTGTGTTTCCCCACTGGATCATATTTATCCTTTGATATTCCTACTAGCATGATGGAAAGCCATAGAGGTACTATAATGGGAATATATTTTAAAAGGGACAACTTAAATGTAGTCTATGTACCACTATTGACTTGACTATATATTAGTAGCTATTAGGTTTATTCAAAATCAGTTAACAATTTCAGGAAAAAAATGGGCAAAGTGCTCTTTATAAAATCTAAGTGCTCAAATATTTGACTTCCAAAGATCCTTCCAGAATTAGCTTTTTAAGAAATGTTCTCACATATATTCCCACTTTAGCTGAAATTGCAATGGAATACTTACTATTATTGAAAATGTTATGTCAAGCCTTGTGTCTCTGTTCATGGTGCCACTTACATAAATTCCTCTCCTCCTTAAGTCCTGACGCACTACTTTCTCTAAAAGGCCTTCCTTAATAGTCAAAATTAATATGCCCTTCTTTTGATTCTTCCTTCAGTTAAGTGTACCATATGTCACTGTCCCATATTGGAGTAAGTTACATTATATGGTGGTTTTCCTCACTGATTGTAAACTCTTTGAAGGTCTGTCATTTGTCTCATCCAACTGGAGGCTCCCCACAGATTTCTATTGGTTTTAAATGAGACAAAGACAAGGGCAAAATGTGGAATAATTGAATAGAAAGAGAGACCTGACTTTTTTTGCTTGGGCGTGAATGGAAGAATTTTGTAGAAGAGAATCCACATAGTGTCGCTTTCCTCTACTTCCAACATCCTTGAAAATAAAATCCCTTCTCTATTTGCTTTCTGAAAATAAATGTTGGGGGGCTTCCCTGGTGGCGCAGTGGTTGGGAGTCTGCCTGCCGGTGCGGGGGATGCGGGTTCGTGCCCCGGGCCGGAAGAGTCCCACATGCCGCGGAGTGGCTGGGCCCGTGGGCCATGGCAGCTGGGCCTGCACGTCCGGAGCCTGTGCTCCGTGTCGGGAGAGGCCACGGTGGTGAGAGGCCCGCGTACCACAAAAAAAAAAAAAAAAAAAAAAAAAAAAATGTTGGGAAGCTTTATCTTTGTGAATGAAATTTAATTAGGTCCTAGTAATTTCTTGGAAGAGGCAAGCATTTACTAGGTCTCCTGATACTGCCTAGTATTTGGGTTCCTCGTGCAGTCATATTCAGGGCCCCAGTGAGAACACCATTGTGCTTCTAGATAATTGGATCCATGTTCAAAGTTCGATATACTTGCCCAGAGAGGACAGGCTTAAAGTGAGAGGCAAAGTTTAAAATAGTAAAAGTGGAAGGAGTAAATTAGGAGGACATTTTCTTTAAGTTGTTAATTGAATCATTAAAAATGCCATTTTGAAACAGGGCAGGTAGCATGTATTAATTGAAAACATTAATAAAGCAATGTTACAGCACCTCTTTTAGCGGTGAGTGTTGAGAGCTGTTAACAGAATTTCACAAGTGGGAGAGTCACCCACAATGCATTCAGTGATCATTTTAATGCTTGCTATGTGCCTGGCACTGTCTTGAGCTTGAAGAAACCTTATGCTAAAAAAGGTTGAGATCTGTTTTAGGAGACAGACAATAAAAAATCGAGGGGTGTGTATAGAGCTCCAAAAGCACAGAAGAGGGAGCAAATAACTCTCCCTAAAGAAGTCTGAAAAGGCTTTCTCTAGGAGGTGGTATCTAAGTTTTGTTTCGAAGAATAAATTTGTCTGGCAAAAAATGTGGAGCAGAGCATTTCAGGCAGAAGGTACAGCCTATGCACAGATATGGAGTTGCCAAAGGGCATGTGAGCATTCAGTAACATTGAATGATCCAGTGCAGTTAGATGCAGGGTAGGTGGTGGTATTTATGGGGAAGTGAAACTGGGCCTGTAAGGTAGGCCTGTAAGTGGTGGGTGAAGGGTCTTTTATGCTGTGACAAGAAGTCTGAACATTATTACAAGAGTAAGCTAACTATATGTCATCATACGTTATAAGGTATTTTCATTATTTTAGTCCTCTGGGACTAAATTCACAAGCACGAAAACAACAGTCTAAATCAAAAGGAATTGTCAATGCTTAAGGCTAGAGTCACCCTCAAACAAATAACTAGCAGAATTGTTGAGGATGAAATCATTCAAGTCCTGTCCCTGAGCGGGTTTGGCATTCTCTTCCACTTTCCCCTGTGAGTACAAATTGTAAACTTTCAGGGAAATTACTTCTGCAGTTAAAATGAGAGAATCAATTAGTGCTAAAATATTTAAACCTGAATAATTGCTTATCACTAGTCATTGTGGACTTTGGGAACTTTTACAGAGCTAAACTAAGGACTCTGAAAGTTCATGAAGATTCCCTGAAGATTTTCCCATGTTTAAGCCTTTTGGGTCTTTACAACTGCAAGTCTTAAGTGGGAGAAGAACAGTGACTGCCTTTAGTGGCTGACTAGAATAACCAAATATATCTCAGATGTAATAAAAAAAAAAAAAAGCTGTGTGAAGCTCTTAATTTCTCCTTTTACTATGGAAACGGGCCACATCTCTTACCACAATGAATTGATATGCTGGGAATGAGCAGCTCAGTTAGCAACTACAGCCTCCAGTGGGAGATCAGTAACTTCTCAAAGAATCTTTGTTCAGTGTCTTTTTTTCCTCCAGCCCTTTGGCTAAACAGACAAATATTACAATCATTTTTCCCCTCCCTCTTTGTCATGCTTCATGAGTCTTTATGTGTGTGTGTGATCTGTTGCTTATAACATGGACTATTTATCTCATGATTCTAGTAGACAGAACAGGAGGATTTGGGGCAGGGTTAGAAGTTGTTTCTCCTGATTTTTCTATTTCAGTTTCACTTAAGGAATCATAGATATAGGTGCAGATTTGAAAAATAGAATTAAGAGCTTGAAACACAGATTTTACCAGCCCTTTCCCTTTGGACCTCCTTTCTGTCCCAAAGGAGGTGAGAAAGTATAGATTTTGAGACTCTTTTTAGCTCAGTCCCTTACCCAATTTGTGCAGAGATGAAATTAGGTTAAAAAAACAACTATGATGATAACAATTCTATATTTTTGAATATGATACTTAATAAATTTTTTAAAAATCTCACCAAGTACAAAATTGATCAGAGAAGATGCATTCATAATTTGCAGGGAGTATACAAGGAAAGTAACTAATTTCCAAATATTCTCTTTTTTTCACCTTGATAAGGGCTGGGTATAAGTAAGGGGGGATTTAAGCTTTTCCTTTGTAAAAGTCTATTCTTTTGAAGAAGCTGCAAGAACACTTTTTCATTCTCCATATGCTGAGCTGTGGAAGAGGCAAATGCTTAGCCCTGGGGGTGGGCTCTTCAGTTTTCCATAACCTGTGGGAGGGAGTGTACTATTTGTGTTACTTTGTTTCCTGCAGTTCCTGGTTAATAGGGCCTTAGTTGTACTTAAATAGCATTATTCGATCAGTAAATATTAATTTTGGGTGATTACATCTTTTAGTGCATTCATAAAATGTCTAAAAATGATTATCACAGGATTCACTTTACTGCCAAGATTAAATTTACAACCAATGTCCTGATCAATTCAATTCAGCAAATATTTATTGAGTACCGCTTCTTTACTAGTGCTGGGTTTTAGACCAGTGAATTAAAAAAAGGCATCACCTGCAAGGAGGTCACATTCAAGGAAGAATTTTCCAAAAGAGCCAAACTAAATGCTGCTAACTATATAGGTATTTGGGGGAATGGAGATCCTAGAAGGCATTTTTGGTTTTATTTTGAGGCTGGTAATTAATGTTTTCTGGGGCCAAATCTAACTATCAGGTGGCATGTGCTGACAGCTACAAGCTAATATTAATATTAGGTTAATATTAGGTTTAAAAGAAAACCGTGGCTTGCAGAGGGTAGAGTAATTCCAAATTCACTTGATGAGGTCAGCACTACCCTAATACTAAAACCAGACAAAGACATTAGAAGAATAGATAACTATATTGACAGAAAGATCATTGTTTGCCAGGGGACTAGGGTTGGAGGAGGGGATTGACCGCTAAATGGCTTGAGGAATGTTTGGGGGCTTATGGAAATGCTCTATACTTTGAATGTAATGGTAGATTCATGGGTGTACATATCTGTCAAAACTCATCAAATTGTATAACTTAAATGTGTGCTGTTTATTATATGTAAATTATACCTGAATAAGGCTGGTTAAAACAAAACAAAAACACATCTGGCAAAAAAAAAAAGAAAACCATGGCTTCCAAATATAGAAATTGGTGTTAGCCATGTGTGATAAAACTTTTCCTCTAACTTCCTAAGTTTAGTGACTGGAGCATGCCAATTAAACTGATTAACAACAGGTAAACAGGAGAAAAAATTTATTTGTATGCATATAGGAGCTTGCAAAAGAAGTAGCTCTTTAAATGGTTAAAGTTAGAGGCTTAGTAGGGGAAACTTAGTAGGGGAAAGGGAAGGGCGAGAAAAGGCTTTTAAGGGAAGAATAGATTCCTTTAGGAAAGTGAAATGGGTTCTTAGAAGAACAATTAAGTGATAGAAGGTTTATGATGATGTTTGTGCAGATATGAGTGGTCTTTCTGCCTTCTTCAGGGTTATAAAACTCCCCAGAGTGCGGGATTTATGGTAGGTTCTCCTTCCTCTTAGGAGTAGAGCCACCCTAAAAAGATAATTTATGGCAGCCCCATTTCTCAGAAGTTGCTGCTTTTAGTCAGATAAGGGAAGTTCCGGGAAGACTTCTTTCTGCATCTGTTGAATCTCAAATGTCTTCAGCTTAAAAGAATCTTTATATTAACTATGGGGTTCCAACTGAGTCCCCATAATAGGAAGAAAAGGTTTTCTTTTGTTGTTGTTATTGTTGTTTGTTTGTTGGCAATTGAGGCTGGGATTCCTCTCAGGGAGAGGCCTGGCTTTATTTTGGGATACAAAGTAATAGGAGTGTTTGATATTGAAAATTCGTCCCTCCAAGCATAATCTAGACTTGCTATGAGTTGGGTAAATGGCTCTTCACCAGAGTTAATGATAATTATGAGTGTTTGGAATGAGCAGTGGCCCCAGGAGGAGTACGAGGAGTTCAACAGGGAGGAACTGGGGGCCCAACAATGGGGCAGAAGTAAGACGCAAGTGGAGGAAGAGGTGACCGGGGAAAACCATTCTGTGAGTGAGGATAGCCAAGGGACCTTGACCACAGTGTTGTCTGGTATTAATGTTGATTATTTAGATTTAAATTGTTGGCCAGGCTATACTTGTGAAAAAGTGACATAAATTCCCCAGCTCAACTTCCCAACTGGCATCAGCCTTCAGGGTTATCTTCTACACGTAACATTGACTTGGTACACTACACAACATGTATGTTCTGAGACACTGAGAGACCGAGAAGTTTAATTTTCATTAACACATTCTGAATTTGCCAGTATGAAGATTTAATAAGAAGACTTTTTATTTCAGCATACATGTAAATTGCGACATTTCAAAAATAAAGTTTGGTTTTATTGATCTATAATATTAGGAGGTTATGGGCAGCCTAATCTTTTCAATGCTTATGTCCTTTAAATGACTTATCAGTGATATGATAGAGAATGACAGGATTGGGGTGGTGACCTACCAGGTCACGAGGACAGAGTAGGGAGAATACACTCAGGAGGTAAGATGAAAGACAGAGATTGTTAACTCAGCAGGTGCAGGAATGTGGACCCTGTGATACTAAAGAGAAAAATAAGTCCTCTAAGACTCCCAAGGACTAGTGCTGGGACTAGTGCTGGAAATGTAAGCCAAATTTTAACTTCCATCCTAAAGGACAAGGAAATTCAGCAAGCTAAAAGATATGGGAAAGTCCAAGGCTGACAGCCAGGTTACATATGACACTAACGTGTAGTGCATAGTCATGAGGCTTTCCTCAAGCAGACCTGGAAGAGAAGAGTGATGTTTGCAAGTAAGATTCTGAAAACAGCCTGTGAGATCTTTATTAATTACCTCTCTTTGGCAGGGTGTTTAAGAAGATAGCTCTGGCTGTTAGGTAGAAGATGGATTATATGAGGTTAGAGTGGAATCAGGGACCCATTAGGAGGCTCTTGCAAGTTCTGTGTTGGAAACTGTGACAGATTAGAAGTTCATAGAAAGTCTTCTTTGCATAGCATACTTGAAAATACTGGATATTAAAAAAAATAAGGCTCATTGTCTTTAATATATGGCTGACCTTGAGGAAAAATAATTGAATTCTTCCCAAGTCAGAAAGTAAATATGAATCTACAGGGTAAGCAGGCTCTGGAGTAGTAGTTGGCCCTGGTGTTCTGTGTTATCTGCCATTTTGACAGCCAGTGGTTTGGATTTTAATCAAGCCAAAGCATGGTAGGGGGTAATATTTGCCAATTGTGCACAAAGCTAGGAGTCTCAAGGAATAATGACTTCATTGAGTGAACCAGGGAAAACCTACCCTCCCCGCCCCCCCACAGAGAAGGGGTGACGGGACACTTACCTATATTGACTTTGGCTGTGGGTACAGCTGAAAATAAAAAAGTCTCCCTCACCCTGAGAATTGCTGATCATAGCCTACACTTGTGCAGGTTTAGTCTCTGAATTCCTAACAGCTTGGATGCCTTGAGACTCTGAAATCTAAAAGTTAGTGTTAGACTCCCAAGGTTCTGGAAAATGCATATACAGACTCTCCCAGGAGGAATGTATTTTAAAATCGAACCTCAAAAATTTCACAATATTGTTATGAGCCCCAAATCCTAAAGATAGGAGGAAAGCTTGTATGAATCAACAGAAATAACAAACTACAGAGTCATATTGCATAAACTACAGATACTAGAAATGATTAAATACAGATTATACAATAAGTATATTTAATTTTTAAAGAAATAGGACAATAGGAAGAAACGAGGAACATTGATCTGGTAGGTTTGAAAAAGAACCAGCAACTTATACAGTCGTCCCTAGATATCCATAGAAGATTGGTTCCAGGGCCCCCTGCTGATCCCAAAATCCATGGATACTTGTCTCATATATTAAAATGGTGTAGTATTTGCATATAACTTGCACACATCCTTCTGTGTGATTTAAATAGTGTCTAGATTACTTATAATATCTACTACAATGTAAATACTATATAAATAGTTGCTGGCATGCAGAAAATTTAAATTTTGCTTTTTGGAGCTTTCTGGAATTTATTTTTTTGAGTATTTTCAATCCATGGTTGGTTGACCTGTGGATGCAAAACCTTTGGATACAGGGAGCCTATTTTAAATCAAAGAAGGTAATAATTGACATTAAAATCAAAAGATGATATAAATGGTAGATTAGACATAACTGAAGGGGAAGATTAATGAACTGAAAGATGGAACTAAAGGAATTGCATAGAGAGTAGCAAAGAGTTGGAAAATATAAAGGAGACTTTAAGAAACATGAAGGAGAATGAGAAGACCCAACATGAATCCAGTAAGTGTTCCAGGAGATCATAGAGAAAATAGGATGAAGCATAAATTGAAAATTTCATTGGGATTTGGTTGAAGATATGGTTGTAATTTTCCAAAAATGATGAATGGCTCCAGTCTTCTGATTATGGAATGCCAGTGAGTCCCAAGCATAATAAAGGAAAAGAAATCCATATGTAGACGTATAGGGAGACTGGAGAACCCCAAAGGCAAAACAAGTTTATTGTAGAAGTCCAGGTGAGGTGGACTGTGGAGGTAACAGTGGAAGTGCAGACATGTGGGCAGATTCAGGCGATGTTCAAGCATTTAAATTGGTGTAATTTGCTAGTGGGATAGGTTTGGGGCACGAGGGGAAGTGGGAATCAGACGACTGCTGCAACTGGGCTGGTGATTGGTGGTGTGTTAACTAAGAAAGATAAGGTGGGTTTTTTTTTTTTTTTGCCCCTTTTAGGGACTTGGCCCCTGCCCTGGAAATAGAGAAGGGAGAAAAAGCAGCCGGCCTTTCACATTGGTGTTCCTCAGGCCTAACTGGCCCACTTCTGTCCCGCAGAGCTCTCATTCCAGTCAGTCGATGTGAAAGGCAGTGAATAAGGCAGCAAAGCACAGCCTCTAGACAGTAGTATGGGGAGCTGTGGGGTTTATAGCTGGGAAAGTTTTTTGTTTTTTTTTCAGGAAGCTCAGTCAATGTGACTTGAAGAGAGCCTGAAGCCAGTGCCTTGAGTGCAAAGGTGACGTTTCTACCCAGGCTCTTTTCTGAGACAGAAGGCAATTTTTGTCAGATTCCCACCTGGCTTTTTCTGTCACTTTATCCTTAGGCACGATCTTAATCTTGCATTGTTCAAGCCACTCGGTCACTGTCACTTCTCTTTGTTTCAGTGAGGTATTTTTTCCAGGGCTTTCTGGTTTTCCTCAAAATCTTTTCAAGGGCAAAGTTCTGTTATAAGCGTGGCTAAAGGAAGTAAATGCTAGCTCCTGAGGACACGGCTTGTCTTGGGCTTTCTAAGTTGGAAATACAGCTCTCTGGACATTTGGATTGTTCCTTATATTGCACCTTGAAGTAATAAAAGAGCAAATCATTTTGCAAAAACCTATAAGTAATTTTTTTCTGATTTCTAGTGACATGCCTTCCCAGCTTCTTCCTTATCCCTAAGTAAATCCTTGGTCCCCTTCAAAGGGTCTGGAGGTTGCTTTCTGTAACCGCTCCAGGCCCACCTCCTGTTTTACCTCTGAGATTGCTTTGATCATCTCCAAATTCAGCCTGTTGACTTTGAACCTGAATTTTTAAAAATAAACTTTAAAATTTTAGAATAGTGTTAGATTCACAGAAAAGTTGCAGAAAGAGCATAGAGAGTCTCCACCTTCCCCCATTCAGTTTCCCCTATTTTTTACATCTTAAGTTACTGTAGTTTACTTGCTGTAACTGAGAAATGAACATTGATACATTACTATGAAGTGAACTCCACATGTTACTTTGGATTTCACCAGTTTTCCCAATAATGCCCTTTATCCATTAAGGTTACCATTTAGTCATCTTGTCTCCATGGGCTCCTCTTGGCTCTGACAGTTTCTCAGCTTTCCTTGTTTTTGATGACCATGACAGTTTAGAGGACCATTGGTCAGGTATTTCCTACTGTGTTCCTCAATTTGAAATTTTCTAATGTTTTTCTCATCATTAGTCTGGGTTTATAGGTCTTTGGAAGGAAGATTACAGAGGTAAAGGACCATTTTTTGTCACATCGTATCAAGTGCATATACTACCAACATGACTTATCACTGTGGATGTTGACCTTGATCACCTGAGCTGGTTGTTTGGTTTAACCACTGTAAAGTTACTCTTCGTTCTCTGTTCTTTAGAAGTAAGTGATTCGGTTCACCTACACTCAAAGAAGGGGGGGAAGAGATTAAGCTGCACATCTTGGAGGGGAAAGTATCATATAGGATCAAAATATGCCACCCCAAATACAGCACTTTGGTATATGAGTTACTTTGAGCTAAAGGCATTTGAGATTCAACAGGTGCAGAAAGAAGCCTTCCCAGAGCTTCCCTTATATCTGACTAAGAGAAGAAACTTCTGAGAAATGAGAATGGCCATAAATTCTCTCTTCTGGGGAAATTTTATGGCCAAGAGAAAGACAGGAAGCTGGTGTCAACATGGGCCTGCAAAAGCAACCCTCATCTCACACTGGATTCCCGCACGTATTTACGTTACCATGGTTTGCCACTCTTGGAAGCCTAAACTCTTTTCCTTTGTCTTGTCACTTCTCTACAAATGTATTGTCCTTTGCCAAGATGCTACATAAGTCCCAATTCTAACTACTTCTTTGAGTTACTCATTACTGAGTTTCTTTCATGTATACGCTTTCTCCATGTGTTAATAAACTTCTTGGTTTTGTTTTGTTAATTTGTCTTTTTTTCAGTCTAGTTTGCAGAGTTCCAGTCCAAAAACTTAGGAGAGTAGAGGGAAAAATGCTTTTCTTCCCTTATAGTTTCTACATAATTATTTGGCAGTCTTCTGTAAGAAAGATTTGTCTCTTCTCCTACATTTATTTATTCAGTTCTTTATATAACTGGACCGGATTTTCATCCCCCTGCCTAGACTCCCTTGTTAGGCTGGACATTTTGTTCAGCCTACATCCCAATTCCTCAGCCTGCTTTCCTTTGGGTACTGACTCTGTTTTCAATTCTGTATTTTCTCCAGACCTTACGTTGCCTGTTTTGGGGGCGGAGAGTAAAGGGCAGAGAGAGATGGATAAAAAAGAAAGGGAAGTGCCACACTGTGGGGTGAAAAGGTGTAGAGGGAAGGAAGTATGGCTGGATCTAAGATGAGGTGACTGAAAATGCAGCGATGCAGGAAATTAGAGCAAGAGGTGACTGTGAGAATATATATTTCCAGAGAACTTGCAGAAAATGTGGAGAGAGCACCAGAATTTCCACACTTTAAGGTAAAAGGGGACTCTGGGAGGATTCTGTGAGCATCCAGGTGGCAGACATCCACCAGGTGGTTACATTTAAGGATAAGAAAATAGAATTATTGAGGCCTTAGAGATCAACTCATCAAGTTCCTAAAGATGAAGAATCTGTGAATCTGAGAGTTTTTGTGGATTGCCTAAGGTCAGAGTTGTTCCCAGCACAGCTAGAATTAGAAGTGAGGCTTCCAGATTCCCCATCTAATTCTTATTCCAGGATGCTGCAGCTGTTTCTGTGCAAGCTGATGCTGATACTAATAGAGTGAGGTTTTCCATCCCCTTGGGAAGTTTGAGGCTACATTGAGAAATAGCCTCAATGGGATAGAAACAACTGAGAGAGGCTACATTCCCTTTTTAGTGATTTAAATGTTAATACCTTGGCACCTCTCCAGGCAAGTGAGAGATTAGAAGGCAGCTGAGGAGCTGTGCCTATTCTGGGAAACCCCAGTCCCTGTGGTTGGTTAAGTGACTCTTTACAGTCCTTGAAGACAGGATTAGAGGTTTATAAGATATTCCTAACGGAACCCAACCATTCTTTCATCTTGTGTCAATGGCAATATTTCTTCCCTTCTCTCTAGACCAGTAGAGGCATCCTGTAAACTACTGTACTAGACATGCTTCTATTAAAAATCTGGACCTTTCTTTGGCAGCAGTTATGCTCTAGCACAGATGCAGTTTAGACAGGTGCTTGGTAAACTTTTGTCTGTGCCAGAGCTTCCTACTCCATTTTCTTCTGTGCCAGAGCTTCCTACTCCATTTTCTCAGACATGTTAGCTGCTATTGTTTCAACACCCAGCTTCTTAAAGCCACAACTTCTAATGGAAAACAAAACTAAGCAGTTAAAGATTGGTGATTTAGTTTACTTTCCAACAAACATCTGGGAATTTGGAACATCTGGATTATTTGGTTTGAAACTTTCAGTTTTCATCTGGTTTGGTGTCACGTATACTAATTATGCTTTATTTACTTGGGAGCATTTGCCGAGCCCTGTGTCCAGTGTCAGGCTGTGGCTGAAAGGAAGCTGCCAATAAACCAAATGTGGCAATGACCTTGGGTTTAGCAGCTCATAGACGTTTGTAAAAGAACATTTGGAAAGCATTGAAAAATAAAAAGATGATGAAAATGGCCCATTTTTCTATTATTAAGTCACTGTTCATTTAAGTAATATTTTTTGTCATCTTTTCTCTATATGTGGTCTTATTAAAATATGGTTCTTAAAATAAGAAATTATAAATTTCTTATCCATATTTTGTTTCCTTATTAACAAATCAGCACTTTTATGTTAATAAAATACTAAAATACTATTTTAGAAAATATTCATTTATTTGTTTATTTGGCTGTGCCAGGTGTTAGTTGCGGCAGGGGATCTAATTCCTTGACCAGGGGTCGAACACGGGCTCCCTGCACTAGGAGCACAGAGTCTTAGCCACTGGACCACCAGGAAAGTCCCTAAAATACTATTTTAATTACTGTATCATATGGCTACACTGTAATCTACTTAATTGATTTTCTACCATTGGTTATTATATAGATGGTTTCTAATATTTGGCTGTATAAATAGCTTTTCTGCCTTAAAATTTTTCTGGATTTGGAATTTTTTATTGGTGACTGACTACCCAGAATCGAAATTGGCTGTCACTTTTTGAAAGGTTTCAGTTGGCCAGATCTTAAAGACTCATCTCTTCCAAATTTTTCCCATGAGGCCAAAATGAATACCTGAATTATGATAGTGATTCTCAAACTATTTCTTATTAGAAAATTTTAAAATACCTATGTACTTCATCTTTTATGCTACTTTTGTCTGCCCAAAAGTAAGATTATTATGTAATAAGTGATTTCCACTTATTTGTCATCAAAGTATATTCTTCATCTCCTGTCTTCTCTCAAATGACCAGGATGGGCCAGACAACTCAAAGTCAGAGTTTGGGTCCATCAGCTTGAACTGCATGTTTTCTTGGTGCTGTTAGATTGGAAAGAGATCCAGACAGGGTGGTAAGTGGGGAAGGGGAGTTGGAGCTAAATTCCTTAGGGAGAAGCAAAGTTTAAGGTAGGGAAATTAGGTACATTGTCGGGTCAGCGGGGCAGGAGGACAGTGGTAGCTCCAAAATTTCTCCATAGAAGCTGAGTAAACCAGAAGGACATTTTGTATTTCAATCAAAAAGAAGTTCAGAAAAATGGTACAGATGAACCGGTTTGCAGGGCAGAAATAGAGACACAGATGTAGAGAACAAATGTATGGACAACAAGGGGGAAAAAGGGGGTGGGATGAATTGGGGGATTGGGATTGACATATATACACTAATATGTTTAAAATAGATAACTAATAAGTACCTGCTGTATAAAAAAAAAAATGTTCAGAGACAGGGCAGTTCCAAGATTGTACAACGGATCAGTGGTGTCACGTAGGATCCATGCTCTTTCTAACTTCTTAGTGTACCATACCCAGCATGCTGGCTTTGTCTTTATGCTTGTCTACTCAAGGTCACAAGATGACATCACATCCTTACCCAAAGGGGTCTCAAAGCTTCCAAAGACATCCACAGGCAGGAAGAAATAAAAAAGGTATCTCTTTTTTTTAATCATAGAGAAAAATATTTTCTAGAAGCTCCTTGCTGTGTTGTCTTAAAATGCCAATGAATAGAACTGGATCTTGAGCCAATCACTGGCATGTAGACTTAGGCCAGTCAGAGTTCAATCTCTGGGGAAGGGGAGGTGGCCCATCTTTTCTGAGCACTTTGCTGCCCATTGCCTGCACAAAAGTGGGGTTCTTTTAGCAAAGATAGAAGGGTGGCTTTGTTAGGGATACCTCAAACAGCATCAGCTACAGCCAGCATCCTGGTTAAAGGAGACCAAGGGATTCATTTATGTTGTTGGGTATAAAAATAAACATATTTCTTTCTTAAATTTTGGATTTCTTCTTTCTTGGGGTAACTTGTATGTGTGAAAGGGGGAGGGTGATTAAAATTACAAGGAGCTAAAGTTCTTTTGAAGCCACTCCATAGCTCCTCCACAGAAAGACTGGGAAACAAGCCCAACACTCAAAAATAGTTTAAGTAACACAGGAGAGGAGTAGACTTTGAAGTAAAATAAGGAGGTTTGGGGTAATTTCTATGAACAGTATTGGGGATTATATGACTTATCATAAGGGCTGTCTTCTGAAGTAGGCTACATCTGACTGATATAAAAGTTCAGAGTCAGGGCAGCCAGTAAACAACAAACAAGAGTGAGGAAAGGCAGTTCAGTTTTTATCAGGTTGTTTGAAATATTGGAACTAGTTTATGGAATTGTAGGAATTTGAGACCCCAGGGTAGAAATCATGAAAATCATAGACTTCTAGTTTTCTTGCGTGTTTCACATCCCACTAAATAACTAAAGAGGCTTTCATGCTCACGTGACAGCTTATGAAATTGGGTTTATATAGTGGGATGCTTCTATTGGTTCTCTGAGCATAGATGTCATCTCTTCTTGCAAGCTTGCCCTGATTTTCAAGGTGGTGATTAGTTCTTTTTCCGCGGAACCTCTTAGCTCCCTGTGCTCAGCACTGATAGCCTGCTGTCTGATGCAAGGAGCACATGGTAGTTACTATATGAATAATGGAGATTGAATTAACAAGCGGGTGAAATTAAAGAATGAATTGAATAAACAACAGCATGAAAAATAGTTCCCTTTGTTCTTTCAGAGGAGTCATCAGAATAGAGTAGAAGATTTTAAAAATAAACATGTACAATAAAATTTCTTGAATATTCTTCCTTCATTTCTTGTAATCCTATTTAAATAAATCCTTTATTTCTAATGCAGTAGAACTTCACCCAGCCTTGAAATTAACAGCTAAGTATTCAAAAAAATTAAAGGGACAGATTGTGTTATCAGATTTGTGCCCTGAAACCAACTATCCCCTGCCTCTTCTCTATAGTTATAAAGACCTAAATATGCTTGCAAAAAGCCTGTTTACTCAATCTGTATGCTAATAAAGATGGAAGTCTGAAATTTGACCTTTCTTGTTTAAACACATTTTATTGAAATATGTTTGTTTTTTTAATCTCAATAATGAATAAGATAATTTTTGAATCTGAATTGCTAACAAAAAAACCCCCCAAACCTCAAATTAGGTTGTATTTGATATATTGAACACTCCCAGAATCTTAGCTACTTTTTTTTTCTTTTTTTGGTAAATTACCTTTTATTAGCTTTTTTTTTTAATAGATCTTTATTGGAGTATAATTGCTTCACAATACTGTGTCAGTTTCTGTTGTACAACAAAGTGAATCAGCCATATGCATACATATACCCCCATATCCCCTGCCTCTTAAGCCTCCCTCCCATACTCCCTATCTCACCTCTCTAGGTCCTGGCAAATCACTGAGTTGATCTCCCTGCGCTATGCGGCTGCTTCCCACTAGCTATCTATTTTACATTTGGTAGTGTATATATGTCCATGCCACTCTCTCACTTCTTCCCAGCTTCTCCCTCCCCACCGTGTCCTCCAGTCCATTCTCTATGTCTGCATCTTTCTTCTTGCCCTGCCACTAGGTTCTTCAATACCGTTTTTTTTTTTTAGATTCCATATATATGCATTAGCATACTGTGTTTGTTTTTCTCTTTCTGACTTACTTCACTCTGTATGACAGACTCTAGGTCCATCTACCTCACTACAAATAACTCAGTTTCGTTTCTTTTTATGGCTGAGTAATAGTCCATTGTATATATGTGCCACATCTTCTTTATCCATTCCTCTGTCGATGGACACTTAGGTTGCTTCCATGTCCTGGTTATTGTAAATAGAGCTGCAATGAACATTTTGGTACATGACTCTTTTTGAATTATGGTTTTCTCAGTGTATATGCCCAGTAGTGGGATTGCTGGGTCATATGGTAGTTCTATTTGTAGTTTTTTAAGGAACCTCCATACTGTTCTCCATCGTGGCTGTATCAGTTTACATTCCCACCAACAGAGCAAGAGGGTTCCCTTTTCACCACACCCTTTCCATCATTTATTGTTTGTAGATTTTTTGATGATGGCCATTCTGACCAGTATGAGGTGATGCCTCATTGTAGTTTTGATTTGCATTTCTCTAATAATTAGTGAGGTTGAGCATCTTTTCATGTGCCTCTTGGCCATCTGTATGTCTTTGGTGAAATGTTTGTTTAGGTCTTCTGCCCAGTTTTTAATTGGGTTGTTTGTTTTTTTGACATTGAGCCCCATGAGCTGTTTGTATATTTTGGAGATTAATCCTTTGTCCATTGTTTCATTTGCAGATATTTTCTCCCATTCTGAGGGTTGTCTTTTCATCTTGTTTATGGTTTCCTTTGCTGTTCAAAAGCTTTTAAGTTTCATTAGGTCCCATTTTGTCTATTTTTGTTTTTATTTTCATTACTCTAGGAGGTGGGTCAAAAAAGATCTTGCTGTGATTTATGTCAAAGAGTGTTTTTCCTCTAAGAGTTTTATGATGTCTAGTCTTACATTTAGGTCTTTAACTAGCTACATTTTAATAGTATTATTACAATTTATGTCTTCATAGTCCATGTAATAGTATGTTTATGCCAAGAACGGAATCAGATGGTTAAAAAAGATATGAATGTAGCCAGTGTTGTGGGTTTGATTCTTGGTAAATTTTGCATAAAATAAATAGGTATAGCTACATAGAGAACCTTTTAATACAGGACAGTCATCTTGGAAAAAGCACTAGCCAAGGAGTCATTAAAGTCAAGATTGAGTCCTGGCTTTACCTCAGATCATTCATGAATTCCTTCTGAGCCTCAGTTTCCTTCTCAGAAGCTAAAGATAATGCTATACGTCTTACCTATTTCATTAGTGGTTTTGATGATGAGGACTTCATAGGACTTTGAAGTCTGTATAAAATTTCCAAGTACTATAATTATTAGTCACAGGAACTGTGGAAAGACTATTTATTATCAAGAGGAAAAAAAAAAAACCCTGATAGGTCAGTGGAATCATATTGATGTATGAGGACAGTGCTTACATTTTTTATTAGGAAAAATCACTGATTAAATGCAGTATATTTGCCATCTTGTCTTAGCTGTTATTTCCTGTGTGACTTGATCAGAGAAGATGTGAAGTTAAGCAGTCATCTAGGAAGAAAGGATCCAAAGTTTGCTATCCACTTAAGAAATAGTGAGGGAAATAATACCTAGAGGTATAAAGAGAAAGTGGAAGGATGGGAAAGAAATCTATTTTCTATTAAATAGTGTACATAATCTCTTTGAAGTTGTGTGTCTTAGGGGAGGGAAGAGGAAGTCAGAGAAAGCAGAAATAAGAGCACACTGGCTTTTGATGGCTAGGGATGAAGTAGAGCTATTTAATCTCCAGATCGCCCTCACATTGTGTGCATCTATTGTGCTTTGGCTGAACTCTAATAGGCAGTTCAGTTGTGCCTGTTAATTTCAGCACAGTGTGAATCGACCCCTTACTTAAAGGGAATAGTTAGTTCAATTGATGCATGTTTCACTGGATCCACAAATCAATAAACCACTTGGAAAGAAGTAAAGTGTGAATCCTCCTGCATGGTCTCCTGATAAGAGAGACAAAGAATGGCTATAAAATCTGAAATCCCCAGCTGGGAGTTAAGCCTGCTTTCACTTGTCTGGCCTAGCAGATGACGTCAATTGGCAAAGGTTTATGAATGTTATCTCTATTACCTTCTTTCTGTGGGCCTCGGGCTCTTCCAGCCGGGCGTCTAAGGCTGCTGTACAGTTTCATCTCTTATCTTGAGAATAACTGGAATATGATTTTGAGCTCATAGGGGAGCTGGGCAGTGGGACAGGAGCTGGTGGAACCAGTCCAGCAGGAGGTTCTGAAATACGAAGTAGTCTGCTGGGTAAGACACAAGATCATGGAGTATGGCAATCTTTGGGCATAGTCCAAAGCTCAGACAAAAACCCGTCCGCATCAAGTCACAGGGCACAGAGCTGGGCTGGGGTTGAGAGGCAGGATTCCAGGAATGGGAGCCAAGGCAGTAGTCCATTTTATCAGCCAGAGCTCTTGATTGAAAGCAGGAGAAACTGATGCTGGGTATCTAAAGGAAAAAGAGGATTTATTATAAGGTGACTGGGGACGTGGAAAATTGATTGGAGGTTGGAGAACCTGGCTTTGAAAAGAAAGCAGAATCATTCACCAAAAAATCAATTCCCAGTGGCTTGAAGATCAAAATGTGAAAGGTAAAACAATAAAGCTTTTAAAGAAGACAGTGCAGGAACATATCTTTATGAAGTCAGAGTTGGGAAGGATTTTGTTATAAGACCCAAAAAGCTCTACCCATAAAGGAAAAGATGGCTTTTTTTTTTTTTTACTGAATTAAAATTAAGAACTCTATCCATCAAAAGATGCCTTAAAAAGAGTGAAAAGAGAGACTACAGAGTAGGAGATGATATTTATGATACTTAACCAAATTTCTAGAGCCAAAATATATTCAGAGCTCCTACTAATATGAAAATGACATCTAACTCAATATAAATTTGTACATGGAACTTGAATGAGCATGTAACAAAAGCGAAAATTAAAATGGCTGATAAGTACATGAAAAGGTGCTCAGCCTCACTGGAAATAAGGAGAATGCAAAATAAAACCACAATGAGGAATCATTATATACTCACCAGATTGTCAAACATTGAAAAATCAACCATTATCAAGTGGAGGTGAGGATGTAGAACAAGAGAGCTTCCTTCCACTGCAGGAGCATAAATTGCAAGCACTATGGTAAACTCTTCGCCAGTATCTTCTCAAAATTGAGTGCAAACACACCCAACTACCCAGCAATTCCACTTTGAGATGATCATTTATAATAGATTTATAAATAACTTATAAATAACTTCGCGGCCACAAAAATGAATAAATTTTATCTACACACAGCAGTGTAGAAAAATCTCAGATACTATATAAAGTTCCAAAATAGGAAGAGAGACAAAACTAAACTGAGTTGTTTAGAATTTCTTGGTGGTAGAATTATAAAGAAAAGCAAGAAAATAATGATCACAGAAGACAGGACTGTAGTTATTCCCAGGAAAAATGGAGAGGATTATGATTGGGCAAGGGTTCGTGGGAATGGAGATTGGGATGCTGGGAGTGTTTGCATCATGCACACGAGGACAAGTCGCCAGGCACAACACATACCGTTGCTACTGGAGTGGATTCATTGGGAGAAACTCATGCTGACACTATCAGTAACACATGTGCAGGACCCTGGGCAACACACGCATATCTGGCAGAGATGTGACTCTGAGAGAGAGATTGTAACCCTTGGGCTTTGGGGCTTTTTAATTACAATGACAGAACCTTGGCTCCAGCCCTACCCTGCCAACTTAATCTTTGTGTTGGAAGTAGCACCATGCCTTCAAATCCAGGAGCTTGTGTCTGAGTCTGGCAGGTGTGGGTCTATGACATAGCACACAAGTGACAAGACTTGCAAAAATCAAAATTTACCCTCTCCTGAGATATTCAAAAGACCATGATCCAAGTCTCATGTTGACCAAGATTGATTGCCTTTACACCAGGCCATAGCGCATTTCTGTGGTGCTATCTATGCAGGAAACAAAATTTTTTCTGAGGCCAACTTACAGGAGAATTAGTCTTAGGCAAGCTTAACTCCTACATCTGTTACTAATTTCCCTACCTTTTGGTGAGGTTACATGGTTGTCTGTATTATAATTATTTGTCAAATTTTACACATATTTTGTATACTTTCCCTTATGTATGTCATCTTTCATATTAAAAAAAGAGAGAAATATTGGAATCAGGAGGACTCTGGAGACTGTAAAGCAGGCTCCATAGCCAAGATTCCAAGGCAAGCACGGCCTGGTCCTCAGGCTGCTCCAACACACCTTTGTATCATTCATTCTCAACCCCAAGTCCCAGGACAAATGAGCATTACCTTGAGGCAGTGATCGCCTCCAAAGGCACTAGCAGGCAGGCTATCCCAGAGGTCATAGAACAGAAAGGCTCAGAGACCAAATTAAGATGCTCAAATAACATGAGTTACTAAATCAAATTAAGACACAGTGAGAAGCAAGGGGAAAGAGCTGGAGTAAGTTAGGTATAACCTACCTCGTGTGCACGGAATGGAAGGGCTGCCCAGTCTAAATCTTAGGATATGCAATGTTCATACATCCCATGTGTCTATGGCGCATTCGTCTTCTTATGCACCAAAGGTGTGGTTACAAGGACCAAAACTTAGGTTTGAGCAAATGAGCCCACAGACGGGTGACGCTCTGGGTCAACAACACTTGCTCTATTGCAGTCACACAGGGACCAGTACAGCTAGCCGCAGCTGGAGCTTTCCGATTAGCCTGAAGGGAAGCCATGGGTTTTATTTGTATTTCATGGGTAGAGAACCCAGGAAGGCAGAATGGGTGTCACCGATGGGTGATGAATTAAAGCCTTATATATTTTAAGTGCTCGTGTATAGTTAGGGCATCCTGAATATTTACTGCCTCTTGTATTTTTAGTCGCATGTGTTTTTAATACCCAGGTGCTTCATGAATATTAGGCATCTGTTGGTCCTTTCACCCTTCTCTGTGTTACACACACACACACACACACACACACACACACTGTACTTGGTAGCTTCTTATGCTTACAACACCTCATCAGCTCTACCTATATCCAACAAACTTTTTGCTTACTAGCTGCTTACCTATACTGAAAACACCTTAAAAGATTTTGCCTATGTTTTATAAACTACACACTTATTTATCTGGTAGAATTGAATATTTTCAAAAGCAAATGCATATTACATACCTGGTTGGCTGACACAAAATCATGCAGCCATCTCACTGACTGTACCAAAACAGGGAGAAAGTAATATGGCCCCTTTTGGTTATAAGGTAGGAGATAAGTACTACTTCCCACCAAGAATCCTTATAAAGAAGAATTTTGCATAAAGGAGATCAGGATGTGAATAGGAAGGAGGAGATTGGATACCAGACGGTCCTTATGAACAAATGCCCATCACTTATATATAAAAGGGATATTTGCAAGGAAGTGGGAACTGGGAGTAAAGTTAAAGCCTAGCTATTGGAAATGAGACATTGCATCTGTGTTGGTTAAGTAGCAGGACTGGTTTGAGTCTGAATCCAGGCATAATGGGCTAGTATACTTAGGAACCTCTTTCCTTAGGTCAGAAGAGCTGTGTGACAGCTACTCTGAAGTTTGGGCTGAGCTTCCAGGTAGTGATTAAGTGTCTCCAAGTATGGAGAGTAGAAGGAATGCAGTAGCTATGATTAGTCTTGGTCTGAGAATGTCTCTCAGATTTCCTGAAGTCCTTGCCAGGCATGAATTTCTGCATTTCCACTGGTAATTGTTATAGAAACTCCTTAGCGAGAAGTACAACCGTTTCCACAAATCATTCCTCTGGACTGTTACTTAGATAATAGAGGATCACTCTGTCTCTCTTGCTCTTTATCTTCTCTTCATAGGCACAAGAATGCACAGATGCTGACACAGACATAAATACACACACACACACACATACTCATTCTTTCAAAAAAAAAGACTATACTAGTATTATCTCTCAGTAGTAAGGTAATTTGTTGGCCAGTAACTACCTTTAGATGATGCCTCAGGTTCCAGCAATTAAAATAGTCTAGAGAACCTCTTGGGTCCCTCAGCCAACTAATTTCTCAGAGTTGCTCTCAAATAGTCATCCTGGGAAGTTATTTAGAGCACTATACCAAGCTTTGGTGCCACCTAAGATTCGACAGATCTTTGAGGAAGCTGTTCACAGCCCTTTGCTACTCTTGTTAATTATGATATCTCCCCTTTAAACCCCATCCAGGGCACAGGAATACTCAAAGTGTCCCTTCCCCTCATCCCACCCCGTATGACACAAACACAAATGACAGACTCTACACTATGAGTAGAGCTGATACTGTACCTGCTCTGTATGTAGTGTCTGAACTATGATATATAAGACTTAGCAAACATCTAACTTCGGTCCTCCTGTGTTCCTCACACAGGGCACAATGGAATTAACGCCCTGGGAACAGCTCCTTAGAAAAAGGTAAAGTAAAATAATGACAATTATACAAATTTTAAGAACGAACATGCATTAAGGACTTAATTTTACTCATCTGTGAGGTGAAGAGGATCAGAATATATCATCCCCAAATATGCCACTTTGTCATAAGAATTATTTTGAGCTGAAGGCAATTGGGAGTCGACAGATGCAGGAAGAGTTCTCTGCCTTCCCCTTATGTACCTAAAAGCAGGGCATAAATTTTCCTTTTAAGATGTCCATCCCCCTCTACCCTCCTTCCAGTCCCCCACCCCCAGGAAGAGAAGACTGCTTATCACAGGAGACTGAGAACTGACACCGAAATCAGTTTGCACAAACAGGCCTGACTAAAATAAGACCTTACTGTCCATTATTTCCTCATATATTTCCTAGTAACTTCCCCGTGATTCATTATCCCTTGAAGCTCAAACCTCCTTTCCTTTGTTAAAATGGTATATAAGCTCTCAAGTCTGATCACTTCTTTGGGTTTTACTTCATTTCTGTGAACTCCAGTGCACATAAATATTCAAATTGTGTGACTTTTCTCTTGCTAACTTGTCTTTTGTTAATTTAATTCACAGGCTTCTTCCATTCACTGGACCTATGAGGGTAGAGGGAAAGACAGAGGAAACCAGGCAGATGTTAACTGGTTCAAAGGAAAAATCAGATAGCACAAGCTTATCTGGCAAGCAAAGGAATGTTGAAATGAATCGCCAATGGCAAAAACCGTGTTTCCCCCTAGAGATTAGAAAAATCAACTAAATCTCTACCAGACTGGCCAGAATTTACTTGTTTATCTGTTACCTATAACTCAAAAGGGTTACAAAAGAGCTAAGAAACAACAAAAGGCTAGAATCTGATAACCTGGAAGGATGTGCTGTATGTAGACAATGCAGGATTTTACACTGAAACCTGTTTTTTTTTTTTTTTTTGGTACAATATACAAAATAGCTAATACTATTGGTTGACTTCTCAACTGGTAGTATTTTCTTGACTCAAGTCTTTCTTTAACAGATTTTTTACACATCAGGGTTTTATTCCTAGAGACTTTTAATATTGTCAAGATTAATGTGCTGAAGGTTTGAGGATTTTTGGAAGGACACTGCAAGAACCCCTTAGGGTTCCTCACACAGGGCACAATGGAATTAAGATTGGATTTTAGGTGCTTAGGTTTGTAGAGAACTGGGAAATCAATTACTATGTCAGCTTTCTGGATGTCAAGAATGACCACTGTGTACACAATACCTGCCAGGAAATGAAAAAATCAACATTTTCCCCATTCACAAATCTTTCATACCAACTGTTCAACTTGACATTCCCCTTAAAGAATTCACAGTATTTGATACTTGTGCCTGAGGTCTTTAGAATTAAGAAATGTTTATATTATATATTCTGGCAATGCTGATCTGTCTGTGTTATCTCCAAGGTGTTATTTGCTGTTTATGCAGTTTCTGGAGGGAAATAGATACAGTTAATCCTCATTATTCATGGATTCTGTACTTGCACATTTGTCTACTTGCTAAGTTATATGTAACCCCAGAATCAATACTCAAGGTGTTCTTGTAGTTGTTCAAAGACACGTGCATGGGCGGCGTGGCAAAAAATTTGAGTTATCTGACACACGTGTTCCTCGCCGAGGTGGAACAAGGTGGTGCCCTGCCTTCTTGTGTCAGCTCTTATACTGTAAACAAGTGTTCCTTTGCTGGCTTATTTAGTGCTAGTTTTTCCACACTTTTGTGCTTTTTGTTGGTGATTTTATTGTTTAAAATGGCCCCCAAGTGTAATGCTGAAGTGCTGTCTAGTTTTCTTACGTGCAAGAAGGCTGTGACGTGCCTTATGGAGAAAATATGTGTGTTAGTTAAGCTTCATTCAGGCATGAGTTACAGCACTGTTGACCCTGAGTTCAGTGTTAATGAATACAAATATATGTTAAAGGAGGTGTCTTTAAACAAAAACACACAGAAAACAAGGTGATGTATTGATCATTTGAAAAATACTTGCAGGATCCTACCCCTCGATTTCCCAAGGAGCAGTCATTTAGTATTTACCAATTCAGTGTTTACGGTGACTATAGAACATAAGTACGGAGAACAAGGAGAATCAGCTTTATCTCTCTCAGAGGATGTTGTCAAGTACAGAGTGATGAGTTTTCTTCCCGGTCACCACGCAGTCCAGTACTCTTCTTAGCTTTCCTCTGTGGATAGAATTTGGTTTGTTGGAAGAGGTTTGCCTGTGTCCTCAAGACTTGGTTGAGGCAAGAGGGTACTGTTCTTTGGCAAAGTTTTTTCTCCTCTTTTTGGGAGGAATGAAAGGAAATTCCGGAAACTATAGCCCTCTTGTTCTAACTTGTGCTGAATTACTAGTGAATTAATTGCTCAAACACTTCACCCTCGGCAGTGAATCCCATTTATATGGTTTTCACTGCCCTTCTAAGTTCTGATTAGCCTTTCCATTGACACCTGGGCCCTTTCACTTCTTTGTGGGTTTTTGAAAAATTATAATTAATCACGGGTGCTGGGCAGACCTCCCTTATTTTACAGTTTTGCACACTTGTTCCTTTGAAGGGAAACCATGTGCCCTGCCCCTGCCACCACACATGCACACACTAACTGGGGTCCTGCGGGAGCAGGGAGCTAGAGATGGGGGAAGGAAGGAGGGAGGGACGACAGTATTCCGAAGGGAAACTTGTGAAGTGCCACTTTACAGAACAGCTTTAGATACAACAGTTGCTCCCACCATTTTCAACCAGGCTAATAAGAGGTTACTGTTGTAACAATCTTTTACCCCCCGCTTTTGACAACAAAATGCAAAACAGATTGGAGGTGGGAAGGGAGAGTAAACCATGGAGGTATATTTGAGTCAGGGGCCTGACTCCCACTTAGGCAACGTCAATTTTGTTTTATGCCAACCTCCCTTTGACCTGTCACCCCTTTTTTTCTCTCCAGGTGCAAATAAATGACTTGACCTCTTTTCAACTTAGAGAATGGGGTCTGTTCCCAGTCATTACCACCTTCACACAAACCTAACTTAAATTTTTTTCTTTTCTCATGTATTTTTCATTTTTGCCTCATCTATTATTGCAACATGAAAGGATGATTCCTTCCTAAAGAAATTCCAGGCATGAGTATGTAAATGGAGGCAGGAAAGACCTTTCTGTAAAGACACCAAAATTGTGCCATAAAGGAGTTGATCAGGTTTGGGACAAGTAAAAGCCCAGGAGCATTGACCATTGAGGAAATTTAAAGGGAAGGAGTCTTAAGAGCCTCGGCAGTGCCATTCACTAACAGTGTGGATTTGAGTAATTTTCATAACATTTTAAAGCCTGTTTTCTCATTTATTGCAGAGTTGTACAAACCTTTTCTGTAAAGGGACAGATAAATATTATAGGCTTTGTGGGTCGCATGGTCTCTGGTGCAACTATTTAGCTCTGCTGTTGCGGGGCAAAGACAGTAAAGACAATACATAAACTAATGGGCGTACTGTGTTCTAACAAAACCTTAGTGACAAAATCAGGCTGCAGGATGAATTCATCAGGCCAGATTTGGCCCACTGGGCTATCATTTGTTAACCCTGATCTATAAAATGAAGATAATAATCGTATCCAAATCCAGTTGTTGGGAAGATGATATATATGCATGTACTACATGTAAAAGATGTAGTATAATGTCTGGCTTATGATAAGAACCTTTGTTAAAAATGTAGTTAAAAAAGGTGAAATCATGATTTTCACAGGATATAAATTGAACATATGTTAAAGATTTTACTTAACTCGTTATTAATGCAGGGTTCAGGCAGATATTATATCTGGTTCAAAAGATTAAAAAAACAGCTATTTATAAGAAATAATGAGACTAATTTGTAAATTGTCAAAAACTGGCTTGGAGAAAAAAGTTGTCCTTTTACTAGGCAATTCATTTTCATATTCATAGTCAAGAGTCATTTCTGTTGCATTGTGCTTTTCCGCAACATACAGAGTTGAAAGATAGCTCAAAGGTGATGAAAATCCGGGAACCACATGGTGCAGAAAGGTGTGCTCTAAACAACGCATCATTTGCCACTGGAAAAATATAGTAATCTTATTTGCTTATTCCATGTTTCATTACACACTCAAATCTTAGCTATAATCATTGTTGCTTAGATGTCCCCTAGGGTTACTCGGTCCTTTGAGACTGAAATGGAATTGACTCATATTCCATTTGGGTGTGCTCTAGGGTTTCCTTCAAACTGAGGCTGACTTGAAGTTTCTGATTCTGTTGTGTGAGTTCGGTGGGTGGATTGCCTCAAAGAAAAAGTGTGGTATTGTTCACTTTTGGCATGATGTCACACTGTGTGACATGTGTTCCCAGTGACTCCATGCCCCTGAGATATCACCAACCTGTGGCTCTATGAATGCAAGAAGCAATAGGAACATACACATCCCAACAATGCAAATCATTTAAATGATCACAGCTCCAACTGGCTTCCTTGTCATTGGGGATTTCCTGTGGGCTGACATTTCTCTGTAGACTCCAGCCACCCTGATTTCTCAGCTCTTTCTCTCCAACTTCCTCCTCACCTACCTTCCTTTCTCTAACAGTCTTAGATTCTTGTTCATTTCTTACATTAGACAGTTTAACTATCTCTTTGTTTTATAGTCTCCTTAGAAGCTGTGATTTGGTAGTCTCCCTTTAACACCAAAGTAGCCTAACAAGTTATTGAGCTAAAGCAAAGGCCAAGTGCACACAGCAGAGTAATTCGTAGTTCCTGTACAGAGCAGAAACTGCTGTGATCAGCTGTGCTCTTAAATAGTTCTTTCTTTTTTATTACTATTATTATTATCATTAGAAGGAGGTAAATGAGGGGTGCAAATGGGATTGTTCCAGATAAGCAGTTATTTCTGCTGGCTGTTTTTGGCTTTCCGTTTTTCTTAGTTGTATTTTCCCCACCATCTCGCTCATTCTCCCTCTTTTTTTTACTTTCTTCCTCCACAAATTAGATACACGTATTTTTAAACTGTGAAATAACATTTCCTCTCCTTGACAGGGAACACACAAGACATGTTACCGACCCCTTGGAGTTGGTCCTGAGCAAAGGTCCTTCTGCCAGGTGTGTTTGAGTCAATAGGAGATTGAGTTTGGTTCAGAAGCAAAGAAAACAATCTTTGATCAGAGAATGGAGAGGCCCCAGCTCCTGCTCTAGAGCACATGCCTTCCTGACAGGTTGTGGGCAGGGCTGCTTTATAGGGATGTCAGCAGCAGGGGAGGGAAGGGGGCGGAGTTCACACAAGGCAGGCGCATCTGCACGGCTCAGGCTCTAGGTGGCGGTGCCGGGCCCAGTGTCTCTGCACACGGCCTGCCAGCGCCATCTTGAGTTACAGTGCTTCTGAAAACCGTCCCTGAGCTGAAATGTCAGGGGTAGCAGTTTTGCACTGGGAACTCTGGTCTGAAGAGCCGGGTTCAAGGCCTCTGCACGCTGCACCCTATGAGCAAGCGAAACTAGACTAAGCACCAAGGAAAAAAAAAGGTTGCACTTTATTTTATTGACCAGATTCTACTTTTATTTCCTGGGAGTTGTTAATGGGCTTTGCTGGTGACAGATACAGAGAGGCTGTATCAAGTTTCGGCAGGGGTACTCAAGTGTTATGCTACCTCCAAGGGTTGCCTGGGCATTCCTACTGCCAGAGGCCAGGTAGGCCTGCCTAAAATGGTACTTAAACAATTATGCAGAGAAAATAAACTGGGGATTGACAAAGCGCTTTTCTTTTAGGAAATTAATGGTAGACTTTTATTAGCCTGAGGAAGTTCAGACTTCGGCTTAAAGGTTGGAAGATAGAAAAATAGTTATCTCAGGTTTAATGGCCTAAACTAGCAAATGGAGTTTGACTATTAGTTACGGTTGGTATAGGGGAAAAATTGTGAATGATTTTTGAATTTTAGTGGGTGTCCTGGCTGAGTCACTCCTCTCTGTCTCTGTTTTTGATTAGGCTGTTTGACAACAGTATAAGTTTTGGAAAACTGAAAACAGTGCAAATAGAAATGCATATTAAGACCTAGTCAAGAAGAGGGCTCAGAGAGCCTGGATAAAGTTTGGTCAAGGAGAGAGTCTTTGTCATTGGTCAGGGCAAGTCTCTTTGAAAAGGTAAGATTTGAGCAAAGCCTTGAAGACCACAAGAGAGTCTAGCAGCTTCCTAGGGGAAGTGCATTCCAGGTGGAGGAATCAGCACAGGCTCTAAGGCAGAAGTTTGCCTGGCAGGGTGAATAAATAACAAGAAAGCTAGTGTGATGGCCACAACAGTAGATCCGTCTCATGTACACTTCTTACAGTGTGATATTGAAATTCTTTCCATTGAGTGGTGAGTCTGCTCTCTTTCTTATTGAACCTATGTATTACAAGAGAATAGAGGTGAAATAATGCTATTTGGCTTCTAAGGCTAGGTCATAAATATGCACTTGAGCTTTGTTCTGTTGGGACACTCACCCTTGAAGCCCAGCCATCATGTTGTGAGAAAGTCCAGGCCACGTGGAAAGACCACATATGGTTTTCTACCAATAGCCCCAGTTAAGTCCAACCCAGCAGTCTGCATCAACCACTAGACATGTAAGTGAGTGAGCCTTCAGGTGATTCTAGCCACTGGCCATCAAGTCATCCCCTCTCCAGCCCCTACCTGACCCTTGCAGTCTTCCCACCTGAGGCTTCAGACATTGTGTAGCAAAGACAAGTCATTCCTACTGTGCTCTGGACATGTTTCTGACCAGAATTCATGAACGTATTACATGGATATTGTTTTATACCACTAAGACTTGGGATGGTTTATTATGCAATAATATAATTATAACTGGAATACCTGAAATGGCTGAAGTTTAGTGAATAAGGGAGAGAGTAGGTAGAAGTGAGCTCAGAATAACATTGGCAAGGGGCCAGAAGATGCAGGACATTATGGGCTAAAGTAAGCTGTGGCTTTTACTGTAAGTAAAAAAAGAAAGAAAGAATGAATGAATAATTAATTACTGGGAAAGATGAACTCTTAGAATAATTATTGTGTCCATAATCAGGCTATATAGTGAAGTGAAAAAAAAACATGTAGTTTAATCCTAATCCTACCTCTTATGATTTTAGTCATAGAAGAATTATTTAAATTTACGAGCATTATTTTCTTATCTGTAAAACAAAGTTATGCTGTGAGGATTAAATGTTACAATACTTACGGTAGGTACACAGTGTTTATTAGTTTTTTTCTCTTTCCCTTTTATTTTTCTGATATATTTGGATGCCTATCACACTGAGAAGGATTTAATTTAATCTATCTTTCCATTAAAATAATTAGCTCCAGTAGATGGAAGAGACAAAGAGGCATATTTTAGCTCTGTATAAGCATCAATAGCATACTGATTATTGGGTACAGTTACCTGAAAGTGAATCAGACTCTGTAATTACTAGCCTTGTGACCTTGGACACGTTACTTAAACCTTCTAAAGCCCATTTTCTTTATTAGTAAAAATGATGTTAGAGGACCCACCTCATGAGTTTGCATTAGATTTAAATATAATATAATCCATATAAAGTGCTTAGCATGGTGTTTGACACTTAATGTTTATCAACAATTTACCCCCCGTTGGAATAAGGAATGCGTTAAGATTAACTTCCCTTACTGGAAATGTTAAGGGAAATCTTGTGTGTCTCTCTAAAGAGGAAATTTCTTCATTGATCAGTTCCAATTCTAAATTCTATCATTCTGTGCCCCTCTCATGAGACATTGGATTTCTTTGACCTGTAACTATATCAAGTAGATTTTCTTTTTTCATCTTGTGCAGTTAGTCCTAAATCTATGGTGTTATATCAGTTGAAATGAGCTAAATTTTGCTATAATAACAAACAACTCTCAAATCTTAGTGGCTTAACCCAACAAAAATTTCTCATTCAAGTTACATCTCATCAACAGCTGAAGGCAAGGATGGGTAGGACTCATTAGTTGCTCTTGGATCCAAGTTACTAGAATGGTCGATGTCCTGAACATTGTCATTCATGGTGCCAGAGGAAAATGAAAATTCTAAAGCAGCACTTCTCTATCTGTGGTGGAAGCCCATTTTTTAAAAAATGTTTTTCTTTTTGTAATCATTAAATTATTATATAATTTAGACAGTTAACGTGGTCTATTTCTGATTCTCTCCAATAGAATACGTTTGATCACATTTTCTTTTTATACAGTAGATTGTTATTAGTCATCAGTTTTGTACACATCAGTGTATACCTGTCAATCCCAATCGCCCAATTCATCACACCACCACCCCCAACCCCCCGCTGCTTTCCTCCATTGGTGTCCATACGTTTGTTCTGTACATGTGTGTCTCAATTTCTGCCCTGCAAACCGGTTCATCTGTACCATTTTTCTAGGTTCCACGTATATGCGTTAATATATGGTGTTTTTCTCTTTCTGACTTACTTCACTCTGTATGACAAGTCTCTAGATCCATCCACGTCTCAACAAATGACCCAATTTCATACCTTTTTATGGCTGAGTAATATTCCATTGTATATATGTACTACATCTTCTTTATCCATTTGTCTGTCAGTGGGCATTTAGGTTACTTCCATGACCTGGCTATTATAAATAGTGCTGCAATGTACATTGGGGTACATGTGTCTTTTTGAATTATGTTTTTTTTCTGAGTGTATGCCCAGTAGTGGAATTGCTGGATCATATGCTAATTCTATTTTTCATTTTTTAAGGAACCTCCATACTGTTCTCCATAGTGTCTGTATTAGTTTACATTCCCACCAACAGTGCAAGAGGGTTTCCTTTTCTCCACACCCTCTCCAACATTTGTCATTTGTAGATTTTCTGATCATGCCCATTCTAACTGGTGTGAGGTGATACCTCATTGTACTTTTGATTTGCGTTTCTCTAATGATTAGTGATGTTGAGCAGCTTTTCATATGCTTCTTGGCCATCTGTATGTCTCCTTTGGAGAAATGTCTGTTTAGGTCTTCTGCCCATTTTTGGATTGGGTTGATTGTTCTTATAATATTGAGATGCATGAGCTGTTTATATATTTTGGAGATTAATCCTTTGTCCGTTGATTCATTTGCAAATATTTTCTCCTATTTTGAGGGTTGTCTTTTCGTCTTGTTTATGGTTTCCTTTGCTGTGCAAAAGCTTTGAAGTTTCATTAGGTCCCATTCATTTATTTTTGTTTTTATTTCCATTACTCTAGGAGGTGGATCAAAAAAGATCTTGCTGTGATTTATGTCAAAGAGTGTTCTTCCTATGTTTTCCTCTAAGAGTTTTATAGTGTCTGGTCTTACATTTAGGTCTTGAATCCACTTTGAGTTTATTTTTGTGTATGGTGTTAGGGAGTGTTCTAATTTCATTCTTTTACATGTAGCTCTCCAGTTTTCCCGGAACCACTTATTGAAGAGACTGTCTTTTCTCCATTGTATATCCTTGTCTCCTTTGTCATAGATTAGTTGACCAAAGATTGGTGGGTTTACTCTGGGCTTTCTATCTTGTTCCATTGATCTTTGTTAATATTTTTGGTTTGAAGAATCCTTGCATCCCTGGGATAAATCTCACTTGATCATGGTGTATGATCCTTTTAATGTGTTGTTGGATTCTGTTTGCTAGTATTTTGTTGAGGATTTTTGCATCTATATTCATCAGTGATAGTGGTCTGTAATTTTCTTTTTTTGTAGTATCTTTATCTGGTTTTGGTATCAGGATGATGGTGGCCTCGTAGAATGAGTTTAGGAGTGTTCCTTCCACCTCAATCTTTTGGAAGAGTTTGAGAAGGATGCATGTTAGTTCTTCTCTAAATGTTTGACAGAATTCACCTGTGAAGCCATCTGGTCCTGGACTTTTGTTTGTTGGATGGTTTTTAATCACAGTTTCAATTTAATTACTTGTGATTGGTCTGTTCATATTTTCTGTTTCTTCCTGGCTCAGTCTAGGAAGTTTATACCTTTCTAAGAATTTTTCCATCTCTTCCAGGTTGTCCATTTTATTGGCATAGAGTTGCTTGTAGTAGTCTCTTAGGATGCTTTGTATTTCTGTGGTATCTCTTGTAACTTCTTTTTCATTTCTAATTTTATTGATTTGAGGCCTCTCCCTCTTTTTCTTGATGAGTCTGGCTAATGGTTTATCAATTTTGTTTATCTTCTCAAAGAACAAGCTTTTAGTTTTATTGATTTAGACTCCATGTGTTTGTTTTTTTAACTTTTTTTCCCCCTGTAATTCAGTTCTAATCTCATAGCCTTGTGGTCGAAAAAGATGCTTGATATGATTTCAGTTGTCTTAAATTTACTGAGGCTTGATTTCTGTTTCAATAATTTTTCTTTTTCTTTAATTTTTGCCAATTTGATTACTACGTGTCTCGTAGTGTTTCTCCTTGGGTTTATCCTGTATGGGACTTGCTATGCTTCCTGGACTTGGGTGGGTATTTCCTTTCCCATGTTACAGAATTTTTCGACTATAATCTCTTCAAATATTTTCTCGGGTCCTTTCTCTCTCTCTTCCCCTTCTGGGACCCCTATAATGTGAATGTTGTGTTTAATGTTGTCCCAGAGGTCTCTTAGGCTGTCTTCATTTCTTTTCATTCTTTTTTCTTTATTCCATTCCGCAGCAGTGATTCCACCATTCTGTCTTCCAGGTCACTTATCCATGCTTCTGCCTCAGTTATTCTGCTATTGATTCCTTCTAGTGTAGTTTTCATTTCAGTTATTGTATTGTTCATCTCTGTTTGTTTGTTCTTTAATTCTTCTAGGTCTTTGTTAAACATTTCTTGCATCCTCTTGATCTTTGCCTCCATTCTTTTTCTGAGGTCCTGGATCATCTTCACTATCATTATTCTGAATTCTTTTTCTGGAAGGTTGCTTATGTCCACTTCATTTAGATGTTTTTCTGAGGTTTTATCTTGTTCCTTCATCTGGTACATAGCCCTCTGCCTTTTCATCTTGTTTATCTTTCTGTGAATGTGGTTTTTATTTCAGAGGCTGCAGTATTCTAGTTCTTCTCGCTTCTGCTGTCTGCCCTCTGGTGGATGAGGCTATCTCAGAGGCTTGTGCAAGCTTCCTGATGGGAGGGATTGGTGGTGGGTAGAGCTGGGTGTTGCTCTGGTGGGCAGGGCTCTAGTAAAACTTTAATCCACTTGACTGCTGATGGGTGGGGCTGGGTTCCCTCACTGTTGGTTGCTTGGCCTGTGGTAGCCCAACAGTGGAGCCTACCTGGGCTCTTTGGTGGGGCTGATGGCAAACTGTGGGAGAGCTTACACCAAGGAATACTTCCCAGAACTTCTGCTGCCAGTGTCCTTGTCCCCATGGTGAGCCACACACACCCCCAGCACCGCCTCTACAGAAGACCCTCCAACACTAGCAGGTAGGTCTGGTTCAGTCTCCCCTTGGTTCACTGCTCCTTCCCCTGGATCCCGATGTGGACACTACTTTGTGTGTGCCCTCCAAGAGTGGAGTCTTTGTTTCCCCCAGTCCTGTCGAAGTCCTGCAATCAAATCCCACTAGCCTTCAAAGTCTGATTCTCTAGGAATTCCTCTTCCCGTTGCTAGACCCCCAGGTTGGGAAGCCTGACGTGAGGCTCAGATCCTTCACTCCAGTGGGTGGACTTCTGTGGTATAAGTGTTCTCCAGTCTGTGAGTCATCCACCCAGCAGTTATGGGATTTGATTTTGCTGTGACTGCGCCCCTCCTACCATCTCATTGTGGCTTCTCATTTGTCTTTGGATGTGGGGTATCTTTTTTGGTGAGTTTCAGTGTCTTCCTGTTGATGATTGTCCAGCAGCTAGTTGTGATTCTGGTGTTCTCACAAGAGGGAGTGAGAGCATGTCCTTCTACTCCGCCATCTTGGTTCACAGTTCCCAATTTTTATTTATCTATTTTATTTCTAATCTGTCATGGACTAATTTTATAAAATATAATAAAGATAAATTATTGATCACACATTTAAATGTTGCAGCAATATTAAATTACTATTAAAGTTTCTAAATGTTTATTTCCATTATCTTATCATGGACTGGTAAACAGGACCAGTTTGCAGTCCACACTTGGGGTAGTACTAATCTGGAGGTTCTCAAACTGGTAATTAAATATTGATACTTTGGCCTGGAAATAATATGTCATTTCCTCTCAAAGCTGCTTGGCCAACATTAGTCATAAGTTCCCTCCCCCGACAGTGAGAGAGGCAAGGAGTTCAGTCCTATTGAGTGTCCTGAATGGTGGGAGGGCAAGAGGAAATATTGAAGAGCTCTGACTACCATGCTGAGCACAAGACCCTATATTATTATAAAATATAGAATTCTAGGTATAAGCTTGGGAGACTTTATTTCAGCAGATGTAGGAGGGGTAAATGGAATCAGTACTTAAAAACATTCCCAGTTGATTCAGTCCTTCATGGAAACTATTATCATAGCTGACAAGCATAAAATTGTCTCATAGATCATGAAGGAAACTTGATAACGTCTTGTATTAGTCCAGGTCCTCTGAGAAGCAGGTGTGAAGATAAGACTAAACATGCAAAGATTTTATTAGGGGAAACGCATGGGTAAAAGGAAATAGGGAGGGAGTTAAAAAAAAAAACCTGGAAGATCCATCTGACCATAATGCAAGTCTGATCCCAAGTGATCGAGAGAAGGTGAGAACTTTGAATTGAAGCGTTGTAGACTGCCATGCAGTTGGAGAAAGATGCAGCGAGGCTGCTGGGGAGACTGAGCCAAGGTTGGATGACAATAGAGAACCATGTCTCCCAGGAATGGGTCTTTCCTGTACAGTCTTCCACCCCACCTCCTTCTCAGTCATTGTCTTGGAGCAGCCTTGGCACAAATCAGGCAATGAATTTTAAAACACAGCAGCTGAGGCCCTAGGTCGAGTGCACGTCCCATGGAGGAAGTCTTTGAGGCTCGTGCTCGTGGCTGCCACATGCCTGCTCTAGTCTCTGCCTTCAGGAATTTAAAATATTTATTGCCATTTTATGAATTCATTACCGAGGTCAAGGTAGCTTAGTGGATTACAGCACTGGCACAAGGTCAGAGCTATTAAATTTGGAAACAGAGACCAGCACTACTTGTAATGCTGCTGTCCCTAGTGAAATACTCATAGCTTTCCTAGTTGAAAATATTTTTAGCGAATATTAAATTATTTTTAATTTTTAATCTGCCAAGCACTTCTCCTTTCCATTGTAAGCAGCACTTCCTTTATTCAGTTGTGAAATTTTTGCCTGGTGAGGTCCCGTCTGCTTGACCATAAGCAAGTTGTCTAGAAATGAATACATACTCAAGTTGGGCCAGTTGTGTTCTTCCTTGGGGACTTTCAAAGCTTGGACATCCTCTGAGTGCTAGGGGTATAAAGAAGGGGAATTGCTGTCAGTCATGCTTCCCACTGTGGTTTAAGTTAGTTTGTGAGAATGAAATAAAAATGCACAAAGACTCAGAGATGAGAGAATTGATGGTGATTCCGGTTGTCCTTGCGGTTCAGCTGCACTCCCTTTTCTTCTGGGTCTTATATGACATTTCGTTCTCATTCCGGTAATTTCCCTGTTTTGCCTAACCTGCAAATGAGTTTCTGTCATTTGCAATAAAGAGACCTTGACTAATATAGTTCCTCAGAAATTCAGACTTTGAGGTGTATTATTGTAGTGCCAACACAATCAGGTCATTATTCTTTATCTATTTCCTATTCTCTCTTCTGTTGTTTTTTTTTTTTAATGCCCTTGATCAGCTGTTAGGGACAAGTGATTAACACCTAGATAGGCAGCGGAGGGTTTAACCTAGCATTGGGAAGGCAAGGAGGTATGGTATGCCAGTGAACCATGGGAAACTCATTACTCCTGTAATAAAGGGATTGATCCCTTTGTTTAAACTGCCACCTAGCTTCACAGTTAACCTTTACGCAATTAAATGCTGATAGCATTGGGTATTCAGTGGTAAATCAACATTTTATTTCTGAAAGGAAAAAGAAAAAGGAATATTAACAAGTCAAGCATTGAATGAATATAAGTTTAAAAAAAAATTTAAAAACTAGTAGGTTGTTGTTGGGACTAAACATAGAATTGATATATTGAATTGCTGCGTCATTGGTACGTGCTCCATGGAGTCCATATTCTGAATAGCTAAAACCTAAAGATAAATCTTCTTATCATCCCACACTTAAGTAAGTAGATCATGTTTCAGAGATGAGAATGGCCTGGGTCAGGAGAGATGGATGGGTGCCCAGCTTGGCCTCAAATATTAGTATGATCCTGCATCTGCCATTTAGGTTCTTTGGGTCTAAGTTTTCTTTATCTTTAAAATAGAACTAGTAGAATAAATGATCTCTAAGGTCTCCTATAATTCTGTAATTCTTTTATCTAGAAGAAAGTTCTGTGTTTAAGGAGGACATAATTTCTTTCTCTCATCTCTTGGCCCTATTTCATGTACTGGAATTGGAGGCCTGGGTAAGCCAGTTGATACATGTGAGTGGGACTTTTTACTTTCATTGGAAGAATGGATGCAGCCCTTCCTGGGATGGTAGGTAATACAGCTGGGTTTTTCTAACAGTGACCTATAAAGTGGTCTGAATAGCTGTATACATTTGTCTTATCTCTCTGATTCCTTGTGTTACTACCTAATCTGCTGCATATTTCTGGAACAGGACGATTTAATGGCAGGAAAAAGAGAAATTCAAAATGATAACTCTGAAGTGGCAATAACAGTTCCACTAGCAATCATGTAATAAATGATAGTATTATTCTATGTATGCATACTTTATAACATCTTACTTAGTATACAACTTTAACTTTTAAAAAGTTTTCACAATAGTTCTCCATTTTATTCTTGTGCATTTTCTAATACTTGAGAATTTGGAGATAAATTTCTACTTTCAAAAGCTGCATGTAGTTTGAGTTGGTTAGCCAAAGAAGAAACCAGAATGAATTCTTCGAGAGAATTGACCTCTTTTTTTTGTTTGTTTTAAATGCCTGAATAGACCTATTTCCATATGAAATATAGCCATGTCACCACCCCAGGACATTTTCTATTTTGGATACATTTAGTCAAAAATGATTAAATATGATCTATACAATAAAGAAAAATAATTTGCACTTGTCAATTGGATTAAGAAAGGATTTAACAAACTTATAGGTTCTTGAGACAATAACGTCAGCAAGAGGAAGCTTGGGGCTTACGGCCTTAGGTGAAATATTTTCTGGGAAAGATGTGTTTGATGAATTTTGAGGCAGAGTGTGATGTGTGATGTTTATTCTAAATGATATTTTATTGAGCTCTGTGCTGTAATCTCCCTCCATTACCAAAATATTTAGTAAAAACCTGCTGCATAAAATATCCTTGTCTAACTGTTTTTTAAAAGAATGAAGTAAGACAGGAGTGGGGAGGAGAGAGGACTCCAGGTGCAGGGAGTGACATGTAAGTGGGACAGTCAAGAACACAGTGCAGTAGAAATTTGGAGGGGTAGAGGCCCATGAGGTGGAGGGCTCTCTGGGAAGGCTCAGTAAGTGGGGTGAAGGTGGGAATGAGATTGAGCCATTTTGTGTAGATAGTAAGGAGGAGTTTGCCCAGAGGGCAACCTATTTTCAGCATGAAGAAAATAAGGCACGGAGAAATCATCTGATTTCTTTCTAGTTAGAAGATGTTATGGACAAAGATAGGACCAGAAAGCAGTTTTGTGAAGTCCAGCTTTAATAGCTCCTTGCTAGATGACAGTGAACACTAGATGACCTACTTTTTTTTTAACTCTAAGATTTTTAAAATTTATTATTTTTTATTGAGGCATAGTTGATATATAATATATTAGTTATAGGTGTACAATATAGTGAGTCAAAATTTTTATAGATTATACTCCATTTATAGTTATAAAATATTGACTATATTCCCTGTGCTTCATGATGTATACTTGTAGCTTATTTCTTTTATACATAATAGTTTGTACCTCTTAATCCCCTATCCCTAGCTTGCTCCTCCTCCCTTCCCTACGCCACTGGTAACTACTAATTTGTTCTCTGTATCTGTGAATCTGTTTCTTTTTTTGTTATATATAGATTCCATATATGAGAAATAACATACAGTATTTGCTATTCTCTGACTTACTTCACTAAGCGTAATACTTTCCAGGTCCATCCACATTTTGCAAATGGAAAAATTTAATTCTTTTTTATGGCTGAGTAGTATTCCATTTTGTATAGACCACTTCTTTTATATCCAGTCATCTGTTGATGGACACTTAGGTTGCTTCCATATCTTGGCAGTTATAAATAATGATGCTATGAACTTGGGGTGCATGTATCTTTTCAAATTAGTGTTTTTATTTTTTTCTGATGTATACCCAAGAGTGGAATCGCTGAATCATATGGTAGTTCTGTTTATAGATTTTAAAGAAACCTTCATAATATTTTCCACTGTGGCTATACCAGTTTACATTCCCACCAACAGTGTACAAGGGTTCCCTTTTCTCCACATCTTTGCCATCATTTGTTATTTGTGGTCTTTTTCATAATAATCATTCTGATAGGTGTGAGGTGATAGCTCCTTGTTGTTTTGATTTGCATTTTTCTGATGATTAGTAATGTTGAGTATCTTTTCATGTGCCTGTTGGCATCTGTATGTCTTCTTTGGAAAAATATCTATTCAGGTCTTCTGCCCATTTTTTGGTTGGGTTGTTTGTTTTTTTGACTTGAGTTTATGTATTTTGGATATTAGCCCCTAATTTGTCACATCATTTGCAAATATTTTCTCCCATCCCATAAGTTGTCTTTTCATTTTGTCAGTGGTTTCCTTTGCTGTGCAAAAGCTTTTAAGTTTAATTAGGTCTCATTTGTTTATTTTTGGTTTTGTTTCCTTTGCCTTAGGAGACAGATCCAAAAAAATATTGCTACAATTTATGGCAAAGAGTGTTCTGCCTAATTTTTTTCTAGGTGTGTTATGGTTTCTGGTCTTATATTTAGGACTTTAATCTATTTTGAAGTTATTTGTGTATGTGGTGTGAGAGAATGTTCTAATTTCATTCTTTTACATGAGGCTGTCCAGTTTCCCCAGCACCATTTATTGAAGAGACTGTGTTTTCTCCATTGTATATTCTTGCCTCTTTTTTCATAGATTAATTGATTATGAGCACGTGGTTTTATTTCTGGGCTCTCTATTCTGATCTATTGATCTGTGTCTGTTTTTGTGCCAGTACCATACTTTTTGATTACCGTAGCATTGTAGCGTAGTCTGAAGTTAGGGAGCATGATTTCTCCAGCTCTGTTCTTTCTTAAGTTTGTTTTGGCTATTTAGGGTCATTTGTGTTTCCATACAAATTTTGAAATTATTTGTTCTAGTTCTGTGAAAAATGCTGTTGCTAATTTGATAGTGCTTGCATCAAATCTGTAAATTGCCTTGGGTACTATGGTCATTTTAACAATATTAATTCTTCCAGTCCATGAGCCCAGTATATCTTTTCATCTGTTTGTGTTCTTTTCAGTTTCTTTCATCAGTATCTTATAGTTTTCTGAGTAGAGGTATTTTACCTCCTTAAGTAAGTTTATTCCTATGTATTTATTCTTTTTGATGCAGTTATAAGTGGGATTGTTTCCTTAATTTTCTTTCTGATAGTTCATTGTTAATGTATAGAAATGCAACAGATTTCTGTATATTATTTTGTGTCCTGCAACTTAACTGAATTCATTAATGAGTTCTAGTAATATTTTTGTGGTGTCTTTAGGATTTTCTATGTATAGTATCATGTCATCTACAAACAGTAGCAGTTTTACTTCCTTTACAATTTGAATTACTTTTATTTCTTTTTCTTGTCTGATTGCTGTGGCTAGGACTTATTCAATACTATATTGAATAAAAGTGGTGAGAATGGGCATCCATGTCTTATTCATGATCTTAGAGGAACTGTCCTCAGCATTTCACTGTTGAGTTTGATGTTGGTTGTGAGCTTATATATGGCCTTTATTACATGAGGTATATTCCCTCTTTACCCACTTTCTGGAGAGTTTTCATCATAAATGGATGTTGAATTTGGCAAAAGCTTTTACTGCATCTATTGAGATGATCATGTGGTTTTTATTACTCAATTTGTTAATGTGGTATACCACATTGATTGATTTGCAGATATTGAACCATCCTTCATCCCTGGGATAAATCCCACTTGATCATGGTGTTTGATGATCCTTTTAATGTACTGTTGGATTCAGTTTGCTAATATTTTGTTGATGATTTTCTCATCTATGTTCATCAGTGATATTGGCCTGAAAGTTTCCTTTTTTGTTATATCTTTGTCTGGTTTTGGTATCAGGGTGTTGGTGGCCTCATAAAATGAGTTCAAAAGTGTTCCTTCCTCTGAAATTTTTGGAATAGTTTCAAAAGGCTACATGTTAAGTCTTCTCTAAATGTTTGGTAGAATTCATCTGTGAAGGCACCAGGTCCAGGACTTTTGTTTGTTGGAAGTTTTTTTGTTTTTCTAATTGCTGATTCAATTTCATTAGTGGTAATTGGTGTATTTATATTTTCTATTTCTTCCTGTTTCAGTCTTGGGATATTGTACATTTCTAAGAATTTGTCTATTTCCTCTGTGTTGTCCATTTTATTGGTATATAGTTGTTCATAGTAGACTCTTATGATCCTTTGTATTTGTGTGGTGTTGGTTGTAACTTCTTTTTTTTTTCATTTCTGACTTTATTGATTTGAGCTCCCTGCCCCCCTTATTTTTCCTTGGTGAATCTGGCTAAAGGTTTATCAATTTTGTTTATCTTTTCAAAGAACAAGCTTTTAGTTTTATGGATCTTTTCTATTGTTTTCTCAGTCTCTATTTCATTTATTTCTACTCTGATGTTTATGATTTCTTTCCTTCTACTAACTTTGGGTTTTGTTTGTTCTTCTTTCTTTAGTTGCTTTAGGTGTAAGTTTAGGTTGTTTATCTGAGACTTTTTTGTTCCCTGAGGTGACATGTATTGCTATAAATTTCCCTGATAGAACTGCTTTTGCTGTGTCCCATAGATTTTTACATTGGTGTGTTTCCATTTTCATTTGTCTCCAGATAATTTTTTGATTTCCTATTTGATTTCTTCAATGATCCATTGGTTGTTTAGTGGTGTATTGTTTAGCCTCTATGTGTTTGTGTTTTTTGCATTTTAGCTTGTAGCTGATTTCTAGTCTCAAAATATTATGATTGGAAAAGATTCTTGATATGATTTCAATTTTCTTAAATTTTATGAGCCTTGTCTAGTGACCTAGGATGTGGAGAGTGTTCCAAGTGCACTTGAGAAGAATGTGTATACCGTAGCTTTTGCATGGAATGTTCTCTATGTATTTAATAAGTGCATCCGATCTAATGTGTCATTTAAGGCCAGTGTTTCTTTATTGATTTTCTGTCTGGATTATCTGTTCACTTATGTAAATGGGGTGTTAAGGTCCCCTACTATTATCGTGTTACTGTTAATTTCCCCATTCATGTATGTTAATATTTGCTTATATTAATATGATGTTAATAATATGTATTTAGGTGGTCCTATGTTGTGTGTATATATATTTTAAATTGTTACATCTTCTTGGATTGATCCCTTGATTATTATGTAATGTCCTTCTTTGTCTCTTGTAACAGTCTGTTTTAAAATCCATTTTGTCTGATATAAATATTGCTATCTTGGTTTTCTTTTGATTTCCATTTGCATGGTATTCCTTTTTCCATCCCCTCAGTTTCTGTCTGTGGGCCTTTAAATCTGAAGTGAACCTCTTTCAGGCAGCATATATATGGATCTTATTTTTGTATCCATTCAGCCACTCTATGTTTTTTGATTAGAGCATTTAATTCATTTACATTTAAAGTAATTATTGATATGGATGTACTTATTGCCATTTAAAAAATTGTTTGGTGGTTGTTTTTGTAGTTCTTTTTGTTCCTTTCTTCTTCCATTGTTCTCTTCCTTTGTGATTTGGTAACTGTCTTTAATGTTATGTTTGGATCCCTTTCTCTTTTTAATGTTTGTAGCTATTATAGAGTTTTGTGGTTACCATGAGGTTTGTATATAGCAATCTATATACATATACATTATTATTTTAAGTTGCTGATTACTTAATTTCAAACGTATTTTGAGAACCCTGCATTTTTACTCTCCTCCCCTCATAATCACTGCTTTTGACATCATATTTTACCTGTGTGTGTGTGTGTATCCGTTAACTGCTTTTTTGGTTATAGATGATTTTACTGTTTTTGTCTTTTATCTTTCCTACTAGCTTTGTATTTGGTTGATTCCCTACCTTTACTGTATATTTGTCTTTACCTATGAGATTTTTCCTTTCATAATTTTCTTTTCTAGTTGTGGCCTTTTCTTTTTTGCTTAGAGAAGTCCTTTTTACATTTCTTTTTAACCTGGTTTGGTGGTGCCTAACTCTTTTAGCTTTTGCTTGAATGTAAAACTTGATCTTGCCATCAAAACTGAATAAGAGGGCTTCCCTGGTGGCGCAGTGGTTGAGAGTCCACCTGCCGATGCAGGGGAAAGGGGTTCGTGCCCTGGTCCGGGAGGATCCCGCATGCTGTGGAGCGGCTGGGCCCGTGAGCCATGGCTGCTGGGCCTGCACGTCTGGAGCCTGTGCTCCGCAATGGGAGAGGCCTCAGCAGTGAGAGGCCTGTGTACTGCAAAAAAAAAAAAAAAACTGAATGAGAGCCTTGTCAAGTAGAGTATTCTTAGTTGTAGGTTTTTCTCTTTCATCACTTTAAATATATTGTGTCACTCCTTCCTGGCCTGCAGAGTTTCTGCTGAAAAGTCAGATAATAGCCTTTTGGGAGTTCCCTTGTATGTAACTTGTTTTCCCTTGCTGCTTTTAATATTCTCTCTTTATCCTTAATTTTTGCCATTTTTAATTACAATGTGTCTTGGTGTGGCCCTCTTTGAGTTCTTCTTTTTTTTTCTTTTATTCTTTTTTATTTTTTTTGGCTGCCCTGTGTGGCATGCGGGATCTTAGTTTCCCAACCAGGTATGGAACCCGTACCCCCTGCAGTGGAAGCATGGAGTCCTAACCACTGGACCGCCATCATCTTGTTTGGCACTCTCTGTGCTTCCTGAACTTGGATGTCTGTTTCCTTTCCCAGGTTAGAGAAGTTTTCAGCTATTATGTGTTCAAATATGTTCTCTGTCTCTTTTTCTCTGTCTTCTCCTTCTGGGACCCCTATATAATGCAACCATTAGTATGACTGATTTTGTCCTAGATGTCTCTTAAACTATCCTCATTTCTTTTCTTTCTTTTTTCTGTTTATCTACAGTGATTTACACTACTCTGTCTTCTACCTTGTTGATCTGTTCCTCTATATCATTTAGACCATTACTGATCCCTTCTAGTGTACTTTTCATTCCTGTTACTATATTCTTTATGTCTGTTTGGTTGTTCTTTACATTTTCTAACTTGTAAAAACTTCTAACTGTTCATCCATTCTTCTCCCAGGTTCTTTGATAATCTTTAAATTCATTACCTTGAACTTTTTCTCAGGTGGATTACCTACCTCTAGTTCACTTAGTTCTTCTTTTGGGGTTTTATTGTATTCCTTCATTTGGACATTTTCCTCTGCTGACTTTTTTCCTAACTTGCTGTTTTTATTTCTATGTTATCTGGTAGGGTGGTTGCCTTTCCCGATCTTGGAGGAGTAGCCTTTTGTAGGAGATGTCCTATGTGTCCCAGCAATGCACTCCCCTCTGGTCACCAAAGCTCTATGCTCTAGGGGTACCCTCTGTGTGGGTTGTGTGGGTCCTCCTCTTGTGGCAGGTTGACTACTATAGGCAGTCTGGGTTGGCCTCTGGTTTTGTTGGTTGCCAGGCTTGGCCTTGTGTGGAGTCTGCTCACCACTGGTTGGCAGGGCCTGGTGAGCTGGTTGTGTAACCCCAGGGGGGCCCGGGTTTAATGCTGGCTTACTGGTGGGTGGAATCAGGGTCCAGGGGATCCCAGGACTGGGACTTGCCCACTTGTGGGTGAAGTCAGGTGTTGGGGCTAGTGCCAGCCCACTGGTGGACAGAGTTGGGTCCTGGGGTTGGGCTGTAGGGCTCAAGGGTCCAAGAGCTGGTGCTGAACAACTGGTGGGTGGGTCCATTTCCTGACACAGCTGGCTGTGGGGTGCCAGGTGTCCTGAAGCTTGTATTGGCCTGCTGGTATTTGGGGCTTGGGCTATGGCCCCACCTATCTCAGAGCTATTGGGTAGGCTGGGTCCTGCCATGGCAGGCTATGAGGTTGCAGTTGTCCTGGTACTGCTGTTTTCCTGCTGGTGGGTGAGGCTGGTCCTGAGGCTAGAGCAGTCTTGCTGGTAGGCAGAGCTAGGTCCTGGGTTCTCTGGCTGCAGTGCTCTGGGGGGTCCCAGGTCTAATGCCTGTATTAGACTGGTATATAGGCCTGCATTCTGGGCCCTCTGGTGGGCAGGGCTTTGTTCAGGGGTGGCTGTGGGCTAAGCCAGTCTTAAGGCAGCTTGTCTCCTGGTAGGTGGGGCTGTGTCCTTGACAGGTTAGTTGATTGGCCTGACACATCCCAGTACTGGTGCCTATAGGCTGGTGGGTGACAGTGGAGCTGGGTTCTGAGGGTGGTAAGCTAAGGGAGGATTCTAGAATGGCTTTTGCCAGTACCAGTGTCCACATGGTAGAAGGAGCTCCCCAAAATGGCTCTTCCAGTTTTTATGTCCCCATTGTGAGCTCCAGTTGCCTCCTGCCTCTCCGGGAGACTCTCTAAGATCAGCAGGTAGGTCTAACCCAGGATCCTTTCAAATTGTTGGTTTTTCCCTGGGTCCTGGAGTGTGTGAGGTCTTGTGTGCATCCTTTAAGAGTGGAGTCTCGTTTCTCACAGCCCTCTGGGACTCACAAAAGTAAGTCCTGCTGGCCTTCCAAGCCAAGTGTTCTGGGGGCTCATCGTTCTGGTGCAGGACCTCCAGGCTGGGGAGACTGATGTGGAGCTCAGACCCCTCACTCCTTGGGGAGAACCATTATAATTGTAATTATTCTCCTGTTCATGGGTTACACAACTTGGGGTATGGGTCTTGACTATACCGTGACTCCACCCCTCCTATCCTTCTTGTTGTGGCTCCTTCTTTATATCTTTAGTAGTAGATTTCTTCTGGTAGATTCTGGTCTTCTTCATTGATAGTTCTGTAAATAGTTGTAATTTTTGGTGTGCCCATGAGAGGAAGTGAACTCAGGGTCTTTCTACTCTACCATCTCTAGGAGACCTTCTCAAGGCAATTGATTAAGTTGCATTTCTGGGCAGATGGAAACCATCATGCTATCTGTGATATGTATTCTTTCTAACATCGAGACTTCCCCTTATGTTTCATCCTAGGTAGTATCTGCTTCTGTGTATAGTAGGCCATGGGTTCTGCATTCATAGATTCAACCAACCTTAGATTGAAAACATTTGAGAAAAAATAAATTCCAGAAAGTTCCAAAAAGCAAATTTGCAATGTGCCAACGACTATTTACATGGCATTTAAATTGTATTTATAATTATTTACATAATATTTACATTTATTGGATATTATAAATAATTAGTATGTGCATAGGTTATATGCAAATACTATACTATTTTATATAAGGGACTTGAGCATCTGTGGAGTTTGGTATCTGCAGCAGGGTCCTGGAATCAATACCCTGTGGATACCAAGGGACAACTGTATATGAAGTTAGATAACACTTGAGCCTGGAATGTGTACATTACTGCATTTGAGGTCAAGTGGCAGGGAAGTCCAGGTTTTTTGGTCTTGAAATTTCTACAGTTTATACAGGGGCCTCTTTAAGAAAAATAATCAAAATTCATGAATCTACAATTAGATGTAGAAGTGAATATTTATCTGGACAAAGAAATCACAGCCATTTTAAAAGAGGTGATGAATATCACAAAAGAAAATACAGAAAAATAATGATTTTTACATTATTTAGCAGCCTGCCATTTGCTTTCCATAACTTTTTTTCCTGCATGCCATTTTGATGGCTTCTTCACATAATAGCATTTTGTAATATCATTTTCTATTGAGAGAGTAGAAAGATAATTCAGTCTTTTCTCTAAAGAGGTTGATTGATACTTGTTTATATTTTTGATAATAATAAAAATACAGATATACTTCTCTGTAGAATGGCTACAGATTTGTACCCTTTTAAGCTTAGAAATTCTGTTCAATTTTTATCTTACATGATTCCAATCAAAAAAGAAAAGATATGTATGGTGTTCATAATTGTGTCTTGTGTATTACTAAGTCTTTTCTTGATGGGAGAAAAGTTCTGTTTTAATTATGCATCTTTGAGAACTGAATCTACTTATAATCTTACATGTCTGATGTGTAAAATTATTCACATTTTTGCACATACTAACTTCCAGCTCCAGACCTTTCAAACTTTGTTTTTCCTCTAATCCCCTCATGTTACCAATCTTGGGCACCATGTTCACATGATGGTAACACTTTGGCCTGGCACCTTTGTGTCTAGCATGTGTCCTGCAAGGTACCCCTTTAGTGTAGCAATAACAAGCCAGCATGTGTTGACACAGTGGACAGTAGGGATATTCCTGGAGGCCATTCCTACTAGGGGAGGACTTGCAATAACTATATGCAAAAGTTACTCAGAACCATATATCACATAAACCAAAACTAATGTATCTCCAACTGAACTGCTGCTTAGGCCCTAGCTACCCCAATGTCACCCAACACAGTTGGAGGTCCAATGCTGGGGACAGCAGAGTAGAAAAAGATAACAGTCTCAATAAATTGTAATTAAAATTCTCATTTTGGCAAATTGTACAAACATACTGATGATGTGAACATATGGTTAGGGTTCCTCTCAGAGCCTTGGAAGGAGTTTGTGTAAGTGAGGGACCCTGAAGCTTTAGCTCATTAGCTTTGTGGTCAATCCAGCTCAGCTAACTGGTCAAGTAATTGCTTACCAGGCAAGTTCCACTTTGGGCCAAATTCTTTGGGCAAAGGTGTGTATTTCCAAAATATGCTATTGCTTATGTGGGCTTTTTTCTCCCTGAGAGAATTCTGCCTTTGGCACGTAGTGGTGCATAATGAAGACTTGCTTACTTTTCTCCCTGGTGAGACTGTTATGATTAGATGTGATAAACCTAACCATAACTTTAATAAGAAACCGCTTTCACCTTATTATTTGCCCAAGCTGTGTGTGGGGTTTTATTGGCCATAAACTGTGTTTACTAATTCCTCAGGCTCATGAACAAGAGGCTCTGGCCTCTTGGAAAGCTTCCTGGCTAAGTGCTTTCTGGGCAAATCAATTACTGTTTTTAAATCCTCCAAAGAATCAAAAGAGGGTGTTAACTGAGGCACACAATTGAAAGGAGCTTCCCTGGCAATGTCAAGACTCATTGCTTCTCATCAATGTCAACCTTATTAATTGTGCCCTAAGAATTTTTTCTCCTATTTCCACCCCCCCCATTTGTTATAGTTGATCTCTTTATTACTTTTGAGGGGTATACATGGAGAGACTTCAAATTACGGTGAATTAGCCAAGGTCTTAATAGGAAGAGTTGGTGTAATTGAGGACAGCCTAGTAAAGGGAATTATTGGATAGGCATAGGTAAGGCTAAAGGAAGGCAATATAGAATGGTGAGGTACCTCCCTAGTGTAGAAATAACAAGCCATCACATCTGTAAACTGAAGGGTCAGGCAGAAAGAGCCATTACTGATACCTGGAGGGAGATCTGTAGCTGTAAGGAAGGGTCAGCAGTAGAAGTGGTGACGTCTGTTGGGGGAATATTGCCAACCTACTGCCTGGCAGCATTGAGTCAGGGGAATAAATACTCTGACCTTCCTCTCATCTTGCCCTTTGATCTTCTGCAGGTGATTCTTATTGACTGAACCTGACGGCAAACCAAAGGGTGGGAAAGCCCATTGATACAGTCAGTAAAAGTCAGATTTTGAGGGCACAGGTGAAGGTGCTGAGGGTAGAGAGTGGGTTTGGAGGGACAAAGAGAAAAATACTCAGCACAGAGGACTATTTAAATTGGAATCTCACCCCTACAAGATTGGCCCAAGAGGAAAAGATCTGCATATCCCTGCCTTTAGAGTTAGGCTTGCATTTCTGCCTGATGTTCTGAATTTCTCTTTTTTCAAGAAAGGACTGGCTGCCCAGCTAGAGGGAGTTCAGTCATCAGATAGCCTCAAGGCATCAGCTACAACTGGGTTCGTCTCAGCTGCCAAGAGCTGTCTTGCCTGAGGTCAAGTCATTCTTTCCGGGGTAGGCTTAAGTTGAATAAAATTAAATAGTTCAAAATCCATCTTTTCATACTATTACGAAGTGTGTCCTATTAAATACTTGTCTTAACCTTCACCACTTTTCATTACAGGAAAACTTGTTTCAGGAATATGGCATTAGACCTTTCTTTTGAATATTTTTACTGGAGCAACTCTTTCCCTGTTTCAATGGTTCTAGTAAAATGAATCTTTCATATGCTAAAATTATCTTTTTCCCTATTTCAGTCAGTAATATTTTTCAATTTCCATATACTATAGACATTACTTCTTTAGTTTCCTTGAGTTGCAAGAAATATGTCAGTGTTTACCTTGGTGAGAAATTGCAGTGAACAAATTTGTGCATTTTCAAGATTGAAATGGACTGAAATGTTTCCCTACTCATTTTATAATGCTTCATGTCAATTATTCAGAGAAAAATCAATCTGATCATGGTTCAGTCTGGTCACTGAACACTTCTTATGATCACTTACAATATGCAATGGACACCATCATCTTGTGGCATGGGATCTATAAGCTAATGGTTATTGTTTTGTGTTATCTACTCTGCCACTGGTTTTCAGCCATACTAACACCCTTTTCAACTCCCTAAGGAAATTTATGAGTTTTCTAATCGATGATTTTTTTTTTTTTTTTTTTTTTTTTGCGGTATGCGGGGCTCTCACTGTTGTGGCCCCTCCCATTGCGGAGCACAGGCTCCGGACGCACAGGCTCAGTGGCCATGGCTCACGGGCCCAGCCGCTCCGCGGCATGTGGGATCTTCCCGGACTGGGGCACGAACCTGTGTCCTCTGCATCAGCAGGCGGACTCAACCACTGTGCCACCAGGGAAGCCCTAATTGATGATTTTTAAAAAGAGCTTTCTGAATGCTTTAGTGCTACATGTTTCTCCAGGTCCTCTCATGTACTGATAACAAATCTAAATTCTTTCATAGTGTGTTTTACTTTCTTTAAATGCATTCTTTGACTTTCAATTTTTTTTTCTAGCCTAGGTTTTTGTTTTATACCTGAAGTTGGGAAATATAAAACTGCTTTGAAAGCTGGTAGAATCACTAATAATATAAAACAATATTTTGGTGCAAAAGATGCATTATTGTGTTAGAGAACATTTTGCCTTATTTGAAATAAGAGAAGTCAGTGAAAATGATTTAGTAAAAAGCTTTTTTTTTTTTTTTTTTTTTTTTTGCGGTACGCGGGCCTCTCACTGTTGTGGCCTCTCCCATTGAGGAGCACAGGCTCCGGACGCGCAGGCTCAGCGGCCATGGCTCACGGGCCCAGCCACTCCGCAGCATGTGGGATCTTCCCGGACTGGGGCATGAACCCGTGTCCCCTGCATCAGCAGGCGGACTTTCAACCACTGCGCCACCAGGGAAGCCCCCTGTAAAAAGCTTTTTATAGGATTCAAATATTAAGAAAAAAGCAAGCACATTATAATATCATTTATATAAAGTTTTGAAAAGTAGAAGCAATGCTCTATGTTGTTTGGTATACATACAAACATATACATACATACATATACCTGTAGTAATTGTATAAGTATATACATGGGTATGAGAAACATTGAATCTAAAAAAGAGTTACTTTTAGGTTAGAAAAAGTAATAGAATTATGAATGGATACACAGAAAGCTTCAGTTGTTTTTGTATTCTTTATCTCTTTTTCTGTCAAGCTTCAAGCCAGCCATTTTCTTGTGTATCTTCTAGTTTACTAATTCTCTCTTTAGCTGTATCTAATTTGCTCTTGAACTTGTTTATTGAGTTCTGTTTCTGTTACTTTATTTCTAGTTCCAAGATTTCCATTTTATAATAGTTTCCAGCTTTCTGCTGAAATTCTTCATCTAATTGTTTGATTTCTGTCATGAACTTGGAAAGGTCTAAGGTTTTACCCCATTTGCAAGCCAACAAGGTAGCATGCCATAGTTGTATGGATCTTGACAGAAGACAAAAGACTCCTGGTCACAGAAGTATGACACTGTTAAACACAGAATAGCAAGATGCATGTCTTTCATGGTTGCATTGTTCCCCTTGCTCTTCATGTCCCACAGAGGTGATGAGGAGCAGTTTATCTGGATACTGCACATGCAGTGAGTTTATGTCATAGCCAAGGATCTCCAGCTTAGGAAGCCCAAATCTTTTACAGTGGGCTGCAAGCAAATCTTCCCCTTCTCCCTGGAGGGAGATACTGTTTTTATTATACTGTATAGTAAGCAAACCTTCCTGCTGCTTCAGAGAAGGGAACTTTTACTCTCTTCTAAGGCTGTTTGCTACATAAATATCTTTTAAAAGATAGTTCAGAACAAAAGTTTTTAGTACTTTCCTTGCAAGATGGTGGAAATTCAAGAGACCCATAAAGAACTGTATTCTAATATTTTTGAACTAAATCACATATTTAAAAAATATTTTGAATATCTGCATTTTTCATGCCTGTCTTCTTGTATTTTTTGTTTTAATGCACTTGGGTTTTAGTTCATAACCAATTTGCTGTGGTCATAGAAGGTGATTAAGAAGTAAAATTTTTGATGTTTTATGTCACTGATTTTTAGGGTTGTTTATTATTGTAGCATAGCCTGGCCTGTTCTGACTGATTCAGAATATTATTTTTATTGCTATTCCAGCTATTATTATTAGCACATGCTCAATGAGTTCTTCCAGAAACAAAACAGAAGTGTGGAATACTTTTGAATTCAGATAGCAAAGTTTCCATATGCTTCAATACATGATACTTCTAGCCCTACTTTCTACCTTTTACTTATTCCTTTTCCAGGAAGTAGAGGCATATTTGATTGATGACATCAGGTAAAAGGTTTATAAACTTTCATCCTAGCCTCCTTCTCTCTTTTCAAGCATCCTGATTTCAGGACAAGAGTGTTTTCCTTCTCTTAACGGCCACAGTTTCCGAGAGCAAAGGCCTATTGTCTAGTTGCTATGACAGGTAGGCATGCTTAATTCTAGGAAGAAAACAGTGGGAAGCCTAAATGTGGTAACAGATCAGATTCTCTAATCCAGTTTATTGGCACCCAAAGATATTTTGATACTTCATCTGTGTATGTCTTCTGTTTTTTAATTGGTTACACATGGCAGTGGAAGGGGTGAAATTGTCCAGCCTCAGTCCCAACATATTGGTCCATGAAAGCCCAGATTTGTGAATCCAACATTTGCTTATAGTTCTTCTCCATCTGGGGGGCCATTTTGCATATTGCTTCATGGAAATTAATGCAGACAAAAAGAGGAGTAGAGAATAAAGTCACGTGAAGAAGTAGTTATTGAGTACAATCATTAACTGACTCTCATCTGTAACCGCCCTCACGTCCTGTAGCCTTATTCATACTGGGGTTTCAGCAAAATGACAACCACAAATCGAAGACCTTTAGAAGTTGCTTTGTGAATGATCAACAGCACAAATGTTGAATCCACAAAGGCCAAGGGTCAACTGTGTGTGTGTGCTAGTATGTGAGTGAGACCAGCGCAGAAATAACGTGAGCATTGTAATCCCCTTAACCTGCTAATTGAAAGTTGGAGGAATTCAGGCCAGTGCATGGGGTTTACTCTTTTTGCCAGAGGGCCTTTCTCTTCAGTTTTCCTTTTTTTTCCCCGAGAACCACAGACATTTATTTTATTGCCACTCTATTCTGCTACAGTTTTGCCCTGGGCTAAGAATGGAATTACTAACATTTCTTGTTCCATACTCTGAAAATCGCTGTCAGGTGTGAATTAAATGTTTTATTTGAAGGTTTGAGCTCCTTCTCATCAGCCACAATGGGACTTTTTATGGAATAATGCTCGTTGGCACTAATATAATTCTTTTCATCTTAGACTTTCTGAGTGCTTTGTGAACGTTCTTTCTCTGCTATCTACATTTCAATGACTCCTATCACCCCTCCATCTAGGATCACTGACAGAAGCTTTATACTAACTCCCTCAACACTTCCAGAGCTGCTTGCTGTGCGGTGCAAGCAGCACACATTTGAGTAGCTGTTTCTGGGTACCCAAAGAAATGAATAAGACAACTATGATGCTCTTCTGGCATAAGATTATGAATTCAGAATCTAGAAAGGGTGCTAAGGGTAAAATGTGTCCCCTGAGCTGACAGGGTGAAGAGAAAAAATAATGTTAATAGCAGATTCAAAACACGCAGGCAACCAATTATCTTCTGCCCCCAAACCCACCAAAACTTTTCTTGATCTTCAAAAAGATTACAATTTGGGACTTTAAATGATTGCACATTCCCATTGGGTAGTCACATCATAACTATTTTCTAGTCACTTAAGAGTTATCACATGTTTGAGTTGGAAGAAATGGTAAACACCATTCATAATCATTAATAATCTAGCCAAATAATTCTGTGGATGAAGCACTGAGGTTCAGAGAGATCTACTGTCTTATTTAAGATCAAGCACAAAGCTAATTAGTGCAAAGCTGGGTCACTGGACTTTTCACTTCTCTTTATTCCCAGGATCTCATACCAATTCCTTCTCCTTTTTCTCCTCTTCCACCTTCCACTCTCTTCCTCCTCCTCCTTTTTCTTCCTCGAATGTTGTAGCTAAATCTTTACCACATGGACAAGAGTTGTTTTAAAGAATGAGGAAAATATATATACTGATTATAATGCAACCAATAACTAGAAGAAGAACAGACTAGAATCATTCTTGTCATTGATGGTGGCTTTAAGTTGCACATTGTGTCATTTAAACTTTACGTTATGTCATGGGGCTTCACTTCGCTAACTGAGGAGTCTGCAAAACATAGGTTTTCATGTGAAGATAAAACCTGGAATGGGCCGTATCTTGAAATAGGAACTTTAGGAAAAATGGTTTCAGATTATAATACAAAATAATCATGGAGAACATATTCTTCAATGACTGGTTATCTTCACCTTTTATTCACCAGCAGTTTTTACCTTCTTAGCTTCAATCCATCCTTTAGAGTTTGGATTATGTAAGAAATTTTTTTTTTTTTGCGGTACGCGGGCCTCTCACTGTCATGGCCTGTCCCGTTGTGGAGCACAGGCTCTGGACGGGCAGGCTCAGCGGCCATGGCTCACGGGCCCAGCCGCTCCGTGGCATGTGGGATCTTCCCGGACCGGGGCACGAACCCATGTCCTCTGCATTGGCAGGCGGACTCTCAACCACTGCGCCACCAGGGAAGCCCCAAAATATTTTTATTTTTAAAATCCTGGGGAAGAAGTAGTAGTATATGTTGACAGCTAAGAAGGCAAAAAGCCAAGGAAAATAAACCTGTTGGCTAACATTTTGAAGGAGATCTGAGATGTGTGTTTCTAACTGCCTTTCTTTAGTGGTTCCTTCTTACTTCTGTGTGATTTGTATAACCTTCAGTTACTGGGTGGCACCTGTACAACAGAATCATGCAGTGTTAGTGCTGGCAAAGTACTAAGACATCCCCAAACCTTCATCTCATTGCTGAGATTCAGAAGGGTAAAATGACATAGGCAGAGTCACCTTGTAATTCTTCTCTTCAAATTGATTTACTTTGGGTATAAAGATAGATTGTTCTTTACCTTCTGGAGAGATGGAATTTCAATATAAGAAAGATTTTTATGGCAATTTGGCCCTAGAGAATTTAAATGGAGCAGAAAATTCTGAATTACGATTCCCACAACAGTTTTAACTTGGCCATAGTCAGCATGCTCATTAAGGTAGAGTCTCTCTGGGATTTTACTACATCAGCGTGTTTTCTTTTATTTTTTAGCTTTAGAAAATTTTAACTTGAGTTTTAGATATGTGTATGCCTGGTAGCTGCCTTCATTTGCAGAAAATTTTTTCTGTCAACCAAACACACTGCCTTAGGAGAAAACAGAAATGGCAGAAGTAACGCCAGAGAGTTGGGCCTGTGTAAACAAAGGACCATCTCCGTACGCGGGATGCACAGAGCTGAGTCCAGGCAGAGTGCCACTAAGCTGCTTTGCGAAACTCGTCAAATCCTCTCTAGCCTGCCACAGTCGCCAGCAAGTTAAGAGCCTGTTTTGTAGTCCTCATCTCTCTTGGGCATCAGGATTTAGGATTTTTCCTCCCCTAAAATGACAGTAGTGTTTGCCATGCTTAGTTTGGCTTTCTTTTGATGGCTGTGTAGCGCTTCTCAGACAGTATTGTATCTAATTCTGTAAGTTTGGCAGGAAGTTAGAGTTTAAAAAGTCTTTATGAAATGAATTTGAATGTGGTTAAATTAAAATACACTGACTCCCACAACAAAATAAAAGTTTAGATAGATTTTAAACTTCCACTCTTTTCCTAAAATCATGAAAGAGTTCCCTTCGTAATCACTTCTTCCCACCCCCTCAAGTTGTACTTGGGGAAACAGAGGTGTGGAGGTGGTAGAGGTCTTGGCCAAGATCAAGAAAGGCAGGAAAAACTAGAAGCCTAAAAGCCAGCATCTACCATAGTACTTGAAAATAAAATTGATTTGTTGAAGAATGAAGAAATTTTCAATTATTACTTTTTTTTTTCGTTCCACCGTGGTTACTCACCCATCAGGTCTATCGCCCCAAACCCGTATCTCCTCACTTTCAGATGACCCTATTGAAGTTGATTCTGGGTGACCTGCATTCAAGTGGGGACACTTGAGTCTCATTCACCAAGGCAGTCCCAAGGTCTGTGTCTTTCCACATGGCTTGACCAGGGGCTTCAAGCAGTGTGTTGATTTGGGATTGCTGAGAGCACAACTCCCTGTCTACTTGTTTCTTTTAAGATGGACATTTTTAATCGGGCTCCTGATTTGGTCCTGGGGGATCTCACTCTGCTTTAATAATACATGTGACAAAATTTACCTCTTTGCTTTCAAAGTTGTTAATTATGGAGTGCATTTGAAATGAGTGATCACAGCCAAGAAAGAAATCATCCCTTTTGGATGCTTACATGCTTTCATGCTGAGAAGAAGTTATAAGCAAGGAAGGGTTATGAAACACCTCTCCATATGGACAGTGGGCTTTGAGGGGGACCAAACAGGGTCGTAATGAGGACTTTTTGGTAATGGGCTTATATCAAATTGTGATCAGGTTATGCTACAGATTCTACATAACCCAGAGGGCTTAACCTGCTTTCAAAGCAGATGGAAAAAGAACAGATGTAGGCAAGGAGGCCTTCAGACAGATGAGTGGAATAGGTTATTGAGCTCTTTTAGGAAGTAGAATCAGTTACTTTGGGGGAGGACAGGTTTATTATGCCTTCTGCAGTGAGGATAGCCAATTGCAGATTACTCCAGACTTTTGGTGACGTTTGTGGTGTGTTCTCAAACTCACATGTGTTGTAAGTTCTTATGGTCACTAAAGAGATTCCTTCTTACTTAATAAATTAGCAGTAGTTTCCTGTGAGATTTGTTACAGGTCTTCTGGCCTTCAGGCATACAAATGCAGTTTAAATACTGATGTAGTTAAAAAGATTTAAACAATCATCTAAATCACTATGCCTTAAAAGCAGCAGAACCCAGCCAACCCATTTGCACATGTTAACCTCAAAAGGTGAATTTAGTAGCTTAGTTCCAGAGCTTCCTCCATTATTTTCCCATTACCTGAACAGATTACTGGGCTCTGCAAAAGACTTTGGGTGCCATACAAAATATTTACTTTAACCCTGTATGGAACTATGTCCTAGAAAATGTGACTGCTCAGGGGTTGAAGTATGGAGTAGGTGTTCATGAGGTGGACATTGCATGTTATCTGCTCAAAGGCATGCTTAATTTTTTTTTTTTTACCAAGAACAAGGTAACAGAGCTAAGAAAAGTTTTCCACTTCGTTTTATGACAAAAGCCAGGGATTTTGTTTTTTATAAATTACAGACTGAGCCCAGATTTACCAGGCATTACAATTACAAGGGCCTTTGGGAAACAGTCTGAGTGGACCAGTGCAACGCAATCATGTCTTTGTACTTAACAGCAACCAAAAATGTAGGTTAATTTTTCGAATACCTGGGTGGGGTTAATTTTCCTTCTGGGAACTGACCTACTAAGAGAAATGTTGCCAGTAGAAACCAGTAATCTTTCCAGAGTAATAAGGCTGCGATAGAAAAAGGGTGACATTGATTACCATTGGGCCAGACGTGAAGATTGAGAACCATCACTCCTGTGCTCTGTAGGGAGAAACTGTGGTGACTGTGAATGGCTGTACATGTGGGTGATTCACTTAACATCTTTGTCATCAGTTTTCTATTTATGAAGTGACACGTTGGGAAAGATGGTGATAAAGAGCCCTTCCATTTGGGATATCTTTATGGTCCAGATGGGAGGATGCAGCATAGAATAAGGAAGAGACCTCTACTCAGGAGGCCTGGTGATAGTTGTTGCTCTGCCACTAAATTATTGCCACTGCTTTTGGACATTTAAAGGACTTCCACTTTTTTTTACAATGCTATACTAAATATTCTTGCACATGAATCATTTTCTTTGGGATAAATTCTCAAAGGTAGTTAAAAAGTACTCACTTATAAGACTTTTATTATCTCACCAGAACAAAACCACCGAATTAAGTTCTTAAGAGATATATATTTTCCCCATTTCATTACAGATTCCCCCAAAATGGCTATTATAATAAAAATAAATCAAGATGAGTACATGAGTTTTGAAAATGAATTAACAACAACAAAAGATATGAATTTACATACATATATGTAAAATTTCTCCATTTTTTTCTCTCTCTGAAACTCAATTCCCTGGAATAATTGAAATTATCTCACCCTATTTACAAGAGCTTTCAGATTGTGATAGCCCCTTTGTAATATACATCAATGACAGACTTCAATCAAGTTTGAGTGCAACAGGAATGTCTATCCTGTTCCCAAAACTCTGGCATCTCAATCAGTCCTATTATAGGGAAAAAAAAAAGTCTCCCCAGCAATGTCTAAGCCTTCTGAGTTATCTTTATACTAAAGATACATATTTGTATATATCTTTATATATATATCTTAAATCCTATTTCTATAACAGGTATTCCCAAATCCCAATCTAATCTCTCTATTGCCCAAATTGTATTTAGAAGTTTTCTTGAAAATCATATAAGCCAAATCCCTTATTAGAATTGAAACAAGAGAGGTCAAATGGCTAAGCTATCATTACATAGCTCTTCATAAATAACAGTAGAGAGTTCTGGATTGAGGGATGTTTGTGGAGAGTTTTCGGGGTGGCAAATAAAAGGAAGGGATATATGTGGCATGCAAAGAAGGAAGATCCTGAGTAATTTTTCTTTAACTTTTAAAAAAATAAATACATACTAGCCTTGATGTATGTTCTGGGCCTATCATTTATGAGACTCATAGTAACCTGTGCAAATAACTTTACCTCTCAGGATCTCAGTTTTCTCAAACTATAAAATTAAAATAATCTTAGATCAAATGTAACCTTAATTCTCTGCATTCAAGCATTTTCTTTAGGTCATACTAATGGCCTGTTGAAAAGGCTGTTGTATCGAGAGAGTTATTGCAAATCCAAGAAGCATCAAGTTTTTATCTTTGTGCATTTGTATTAATTGTCAACAACCCAAAGATAGCGGGTTAAAGGCCTGAGTTTTATTTTCAGAGTTGTATAACCAGGCCAGGATTTAAATGCAGTGTTGAAGAATAAAATATCAGCCTACCCTGTTGAATTTGGGCTCGGGCCCTCTAGTAGAAATTATTATACATCACTAGGCAGAAAGTGAGGTTTGTTCTCAGGCAAACGTTGGGATGTCCTCAGTCAGCATAAACTTAACAGATTTCCCCCAATTTCAGAGGAGTCTATAGTAGAGTTGTGGGTATTTTAGACTAATCATTCAAAAAGTCTTATTTTCTTTCCTAGATTTATTCTACAAAAATGCATAATACATTGATTCTGGTCTCAAGGAGCTCAGTAATGCTAGAGGCAAATATATCCATGATAATTGTAAAACAATGTATAAGAAAAGGCAAGGCAAGTCTAAATTCTTAATCTACTTTAAGGAAGTTGAAATGGAAGACTCTTAGATGATGCAGTATTCTTTCTGCTATATACTTATATAGTTACCCTATATAACCTTCCTAAATATACTTAACATTTATCTGCTGGTAGTAAGAGAAATATAAATATCTCTAGGACAGTAATTGCCTTGTTCTTTTATTGTCAAAGCTTTTCTCTCTTTTGTTAAATGGCTGCTTATTGATTTGGTGTTGTCCCTGTGTCTTCCTCTGATGAGCACTGCAGTGTCCTAGTCTTAGGGAATGTATTACATTTCTTTGCTTTCTCACACTTAACATATCAAATGTGACAATCTAAAGGGATGGGGATAAAAGGCAATGTGTAATTATTTGCTGCTAACAACAAGCAGAACATGTTAGCTGATTTTATTACTAGTTCTTACAGAATCATACTTAGGAAGGTAAGTCCATTGTTTTATAAAGGCATTAAAAGTCAAAGAACCAAATTTTCCTTTTTCACTGTCTAGTTTAATATATTCTTTATATCTTAGCATAGAAATTCCATCAGGTCCTTAAGGGCAAAGGTAATTCTTTACCCCCTTTTTTTTCCCCCCATCTCTCCAGAGTATCTAGCACATAGAAGAAACAATATATTTGTGCTGATTGTATGGACTGGTGAATGAATGAACTGAGAAACACATGTAGAGTTTACTGTATTTATTGCTTCATTTGGAGCTAAGTATAATAGAATCTCTCTTGACTTCTACTTAGTAGATTCCTTGGATTAAGCATTCTTTTTCATTCTGTTGAACATTGCAGTTGTTGGCCCTAATTCTTTGCCTGCTGTAGAATTATGCAGCAACTCTCTTGACATGGCCTCATGACTTTGAACTTAGACATATGACTTATTTCAGCCAGTGAGATGTTCGTAGTTCTAACATAACAAGAGGCTTGAAATGCATTTGTATGGAGTAGCTTAACCCTCTTGTTCTTCTCCTATCACCACAAAAAGGACAGATCCCAGATAGTTACTATCCTTTCAGTCTGGGACACAGAGTGAGATACAAAGAGCATGCCTCGATCCTATCTTACACCCTGGAGTCCAGTTCAGCTGAACCCCAAAGGACCCAGAAACTTGTGAGTGAGAAAGGTAAATATTTGTTATTGTGAGACAAATGGTTATGTGTTTGTTATTGAAGCATTATTATAGCAGTAGCTAATAGATAACGTATGATTGATGCCTCAGTATACTGAGTATTCCTGAAAGTTGAACTCACCATTGGCTCACACCAGTTGGGTTATATACTTACAAAGAATCCGCTTTCTTTGTTTCCATACTTTTGTGTCAGTTTTTTCCCTTATTCTGATTATGTAATTTACTTTATGTGATATTAGCCAATGAACAATGTTAGAGAACAAACTTGTTTCTATAAAGCTGAGATGAATGCTTTTCAAAGACTTGATAAAGGCAAATTGTTAAAAAGAATTAGGTGTTGGTGAGAGCTTTTTTAAAAGACTGGGAAAAATAAGTATCTAGAAGGATCTTGAACTCAAATTTCTCTTGAATTGCTTAAGTTCTCATTTTCTTTTTAGTGAAATTAGAACTGGGAATTTTGGGTGATGTAATTAATACGTGTGGATTTACATGAGAAAGGTGAGCTAAAATTTTAATTATTGGAGACAGTCTCAAGAAAAGGGTCTTGACCTTTAACAAAAGATGAATGAATATTTATGTGTTTAAGGTAAAGTAAAATGCTCGATCTGTGTTTGTATAAATTTTTATGATTTCCTTTTTTAACTAATTTTTCTGATTATCTGAGCAAAAATCATCTCAATCTCTTTTTTATTAAGAATGTCATAAATTTCATACCACACTAAAAATTCTCTTCCTTCCTTTCTTTGTAAATCATCTAAAGTTTTAGTATAAATGACAAGTAGCAATATTAGAATAGCCTTCTTCACAATGACTATGTGAAGAGTAAACTTTCCTTTTCAGCTGCTGTCCCTCTTTTCATACCTTTATCCTCTTCTGGTTTACAGATTTGCAGTTTGGTTAATAACTTTATTCTACAGGAGGACACTTCTTAGTTCAGATCACAGTTTCCATTTTTTCTTTCTTCATAGCAATTGACTGAGTTTCAGGAATGCTGGGTTCTTCTGGTTTTTTGAACATTTTTTTTGTTCCCACAAAATCACACCCCAGAATCATCTGGATTTGAACAAACCTGTGAATGGAAAAGAAAAGTCATCCACAGTGCTCCTCTTTCCAAACTGGCTTTTTGGTTGCCACCAAATGGAACCACCACATATATTATTTACCTGAAAACCTAAATCTTTGCAAAGTATGCATGAAACAGAGCCAATTATGGGGGAAAATCACTAACATTTTCCATGCATCTGAACTTGGCTTAAGGTTTGAGAGAACTTGGATTCATTTCAGGTTGTTAAAGAAAATATTTCATATACTGATTGATGAAATATGCTGCTGGTAGTGGTTTTTGAGACGGTGATGTTCACCGCTTTGCAACCATTCTGAGATGAATATTTCGTGGCATTGTAGGATCAAAAATCAATCTATAGGTAATGACACTCAATCATCACTGACTAAGTTTGGAATTGAAAGGAGAGCTCTGATTGGAGAGCAAGCTTCACACCACATTACCCATAAGTCAGTTGCTTGGAGTACAGGGACTATAACTACATGAAGAAATCCAAGAGCCACTCAACACCAGCTCACTGACAGTTTAGGACACGTGTGTATAATTTTTAAAGAAAGGGGATTCTGGCTCAGACATTTGAGTTATTCCAGTTTCAAGAGTGTCACTTCTTACCTGGACAGAAAAGGTAGACAAGAGGGGCTTGGCTTTAATAAAGTACATAGACTCTAGATAGTTTCTAATACAATGAGATTAAAATAGGCCCATAAACCAACATATTCAAAGATCCTGGGCCACAGCTAAAGAAAGTTAGGCAACTGTTTTTATGCCCAGAGAAATCAAAATGAATAATATATAGCTAGTTGTAACGGAAAAACACAAACTTCAGCCTTTTTCTGTTTTCATTGGACCCTCAAGCAGGGAAACAGGAAGAGAGTGTTAGCTACAACACCCAGCTTCACATGCTTGACGCTTTGTCTTCTGCATATGGAGACAGAGTCCTCGTGGTGATTCTTCACACAGGAAGGGATGGGGGCAGCTGATACAGATAGACTTCATCCTTGTCTGATTTCATCCCATCTCCGTTATTCCTTTTCTTTCACATTAATTCTCCCCTTAGTGTTTGTACCTTAAAAATATTTGTAGATGATTTTTATTAATAAAGTCTTTTAACTGATAATGAGCCAAACTCTACATGTTTACAGGCATACCTTGCACTTTGCTTTATTGAACTTCTCAGATTTTTTTTTGTTTTAAACAAATTGAGGTGTTGTGGCAGCCCTGCAACAAGCAAGTCTTTAGGCGCCATTTTTCCAACATCATTTGCTCACTTCGTGTCTCTTTGTCACATTTTGGTAATTCTTGAACTATTTCAAACTTTTTCATTATTATGAAATTTGTTATGGTGACCTGTGACCATCTTTGATGTTACGGCTATGACTCGCTAAAGGTTCAAATGATGGTTAATATTTTTTAGCAATAAAGTATTTTTAAATTAAAGTTTGTACATTGTTTATTTAGACATAATGCTAAACCACACTTAATAGACTGTAGTGTAAACATAACTTTTATATGCACAGGAAAACCAAAAAGTTTGTGTGACTCACTTTATTGCTATATTTGTTTTATTGTGGTGGTCTGGAACAAAATTTGCAGTATCTCCAAGGTATGCCTGTAATTATTTTTATTTTTCTCCTTTCAACAAATTTAGCTTAGTGGTTAAGCAAATGGGCTTTAGAATCAAACCTGATTACAGCTTTCCTTATTTATTTTTGGGACATTCTACTTAACATTGAGACATACCTCCCAAGATTCAAATGCCTCAATTGAGAAGATGGGGAAAAATCACAGGGCCCTTATCAGAGGATCGTGGGCTCATTAAATGAGAAAATTACTCAGTCCCACATAATATGCTAGAAGCTCAGGAAATGTTTTATGAAAACATTTCAATTTTTTATAACAGAAACACTTAAAATTTTCCAGTTTCAGGTAGAATTGTGGCTTCAGTAATTTGTCCACAGCAGTATATAGAAGGAGACTTTGACTTTCATGGTGGTTGATTTCATCAGAGTGGATGGTCACTCACAGTCCAAGAGATTGAGAGAGCAGCTTTTAATTTTATTTATTTATTTTTTGCTAGGGAAAAATAACAGCTTCTAAATTATAAGGCCTAAATACCACACAAGAGAAAAGAGCTAACTGAATGTGGAATTTTCTTTTAAGGCCATCTTAAAAAAACAAAGCGAACTCTCCAGCTCTTCATTAATTCCACAGCTTGAGAAAGTTATGTTAATGTGCGTTAGATGATAGTAATGTTTTAGGATAATCTATCTCCTAAAACATTTTTGTGTCATCCATTAAACTTGTCACTCTGTGGGTTATCTATACAATTGATGAAAGAACCAGCAATCTCGCTGATTTTCATTTGAAGTGAAATACATTTTCTTGGTAAATTTCAGCACTAAGATTTTATTTTCTTTAAAAAGTTGGATTGAAGCAGAGAAGGGAAAGGGTGATGCAAGAAACAGTCTAAACAAATAGTGCTATTTTGTGTTCACTGTGGTCTGCTCTCTGTGACTAATTAAATTATAATTGTACATTTTTGACATGAAGAAAGTTTCCCTTTGCCTTCCCTCTCCCCTTTTTCTTCTATGCTCCACCTGCCAGGATGAACCTGGCCGGAACCCATATGGTTATGGGAGAAAGAGCTGTAGTCATTTCTGAGTTTTTGGCATCTCATGTTCTACAACCCAAATTGGTCTCTAAATCTAGCAGAGTACCTAGTGGACCTTAGTGTTTGTGGTTGGAGAGTGAGTGGGTTGGAAGCATATGTGGTTTACCTTCATTTAATTAAAGGCCAGCGTGACTTTTGAAGTTAGTAATTTCATCAGTCACACAGCCCTGATTGAGGAAGTAGCTGGGAGTGAGGAGGAGAGTGGGGTCATTTCACTGATGGGGCAAAGCCAAAGTCACACTGGCTCTTTTCCCCTTCTGTTCTGGGGTGGAACTTCATACATGATGGAGGAACAGAGTTGCCCACCCCAAGGATGTTTTTCATGTACTGTGATTTAGAAAAAAAAAAAAGAAGAAGAAAGATGGTCATTTCAGCATTTTTATAAGCTAAGGCTATGAAAACTATAATTTGAAAAACTATGTGGGTGTCATGGTTGTTCAAGAGAAAAGAAAATTATGGGAAAAAAAACCCACAAAAAAAAACCCAGACACACAAACTAGGAGATGCTAATTACATAAGGTGGTTAATTTAGGAAATATATAGCTGAATTGGAGTCAAATCTTACATGGCTCAGATCTGAAAGCAGCAGCAGAATAACTGCAGGCCCTGGGACAGTCTGGCACAGATTTTGTAGGGATAAAAAAAAATAACATTAGCAATGGAAAATATTTGCTGAGTGCTTACTGTGTGCCAAGTTTTGTGGTTTTTAATGTTTTATCCTATTTATTCTTTAAAACTAGCCTTTAAGATAAGAATGATCATTTTCTCCCCCCATTTGTCAGATAAGACAGCTGAGACATGGAATGGTTACAGTGTACAAGAGGCAGGGCTAGGACCCAGGTCCTTCTGACCACAAAACCTCTTTTGTTTACTAAGAGCTCCTTCTCAGAGAATTTTACTATAATTCTGTAAATAAGAGAACTTCACCAGGGAGCCAAATCCAAGAAACTGGATTCAAAAGGACAAGGAAGCTGAAAGGAACCTGCATTGTCACTTGCCTCTGTATAATATACTTAATTTTTGTTCTTACCATTCTGGGGCTTATTATTAATGTTAACCAACTTAGAAACACCAAAAGGTATTCTTTAAAGCATTATTTAAAGCAATTTAACTTTAAAATAGTATTCTTTAAATTATTACTTAAAGCAATGAAGATTTATTCCTTAATAAGCGTTGAATGCAATACCCTTTATGGGTAGACTAAATCAAAGTTAAATCTGTTTTTGAGACGTTTAACTTAAAGCAGTGTCCAAATGATTAACATGGAGGAAATTTGCCCCAGGGAGAGGGTAAAGACATCCATGTCTTATGTCTCTTTTAGATTCTAACCTCAGTCACATTGTTACCTATTTTCCTCCACCCCCTCCTCCAAAGGAATTTGGAATCACAGTGAGAGACATGGAAACCCCCATCTCAGTAGGAAACCCCCTATTGAGAATCTCTTTCCTCATGTTAAGACCAACCCCATTTCATCTCTTCCGAAATGTATTCACTGGTTTCAGCATAATGACTCCAATTTTTTTTTTTTTGCATCTCAGATATTTACACCAATTTGTCAGCAGCAAGTATATCCAGTTTTTACTTGTTTGACTGCTTTCCTGAAAGACGATGTTTTGGAAAATAAAGTGCAACATTTATCATTGTTTGGTTGACCATGGGAGGTGGAGTTTGCTCTCTTCCCTATGACCCAGTTAGTTCACATAGTTGAGCCTTCACAGCTCCCTGAGCCTAGGGTTGGATAACCCCAGTCCAGGAGAGACATTAGCAAACAGATTTTTGAAAGGCAGGGCAATGCTAGGAGAAACTTTAAAAAATGCAGATAATAGTATATTGGAGAATCTACACTTTAAAGTTGCAACCTGTTTCAAAGCCAGTGGATACTGACCATTGCAGTTTTGGATTTGCATGAGGACTGCAACATCACGTATTACTGAATACTGGGGGATGGAAAGAGGAGAGAAAAAGTGTGAATGTCTGCCGGAAAGGAACAAGATGACTGATGGAGTTTCAAAGGGAGGGTATGAATATTGTTGATATATATGTGACTAGTTTTTATGGAGTATTTTGAAAATTAATTTAGTTTATTCAACAAATATTTGTTGAGCACCTTCCACTGGACCCTTTCACACTCCCCAATTCTTGAGTCAAGATGTGATAGACTATTGTGAGCAAATAATTTGAAAAAATTATCAGAATAATTCTTTTGCTAAGTTAATGATCTTCCCGGACCGGGGCACGAACCCGCGTCCCCTGCATCGGCAGGTGGACTCTCAACCACTGCGCCACCAGGGAAGCCCTAAGTTAAATTTTTTTAAGCTTTGTAGTCTGGGGTTTCTCCTTTTCTTGCTTTGCAAGATGCTGTGGTCATTGATTATCTCCTGCTTTCAGAACTTTCAGAACTTTCCTGAGTGTTTTCATTCTCAGATTTGGAGTCTCAGAACAAAGGACCTGAAATATCCTCATGAATGACATGAGAAGGAGAGAACAGAGAATTGTTTTCCTCTTGTTATCTTTGACAAATTATTAAGGCAATTGACCAATTTTGATTTAGTGCACATTGTACGTAGGTGACATTGTGCTAATTGCCGTTGGGTATTTTAAAAAAGGAAGATTAAGTTCTAATAGCTAAGGAGCTAGGTGTTGTTGGCTAAGTAAAACTAAATCAATTTGAAAAATTCTGGTGGGTATATAAGTAAATGCTAATCCCTGTGGTTCAAAGGTCTTGAGGAATTCATTCATAGTTCTTGGTTGTAAGCAAGGGAGATTGAATCTAGTAGACTAAGCAAAATGGAATTTCAGTTTATCGTGTGGCTCACAGAACTAACTGGGAGAGCAGAAGAATAGACCTAGAAAGCTGGAATAAGCTTTCTGAACAAGGCATGGCTTAGAACACATCTGCTGAGTAAACTGCTACCCTTTCTGCCAAACACCAGATTCTGGCATCCGTGTGACTGCTAATATTGGGCCTGACACTCAGCCTTGCATTCATTACAACCTTCCTGCCACGAGCAGAGACAGAGCTCCTTACTCCCCTCTCTTGTATCTCTAGTCACTGGGTCAAAGTCCAGCTGCGTGAGTTTGATTGGAAGAGTCCTACTCCATATCTGAGTCTTAGGAGGAAGGGATGCTAGAAAAGCAGTCAGCTAGCACTTTTGTTTCTAAATGTGGTCTTTGCTGTCCACCAAAACTAATAAACTTGGAATGCTCAAAACCCCATGAAATGGGGTTCGGATGCTGAGTAGCCAAAATAAGTGATGGATTGTCGTTATGAGAATCAAAGTAAATATTTAACTCCCAGGCTTGTTGATCCATATCTACATATGTTGGATATAGTGGAGGGATTTTAGACTTCGTGCTACTTGGTCTTTTCTTTATAAGGTAACATTTATCCAGTCAACCATCCAAATTTTATCTTTCTACCTCATCTTCTTTTGTGAGGGGTTCTCAGATTATTTCATATGCCATTTCCCTTTTTAAACAGCAAACAGAAGACTATTGGATTGACGTGTCATCACTGGAAAAATAACAATTTTTAGAGGAGTTGCATAGTTATTATGGAAAACATTCTGGCTGACAACAGAAAAGTTTCTTGCCCTAAAAACGCAATATATTCTAACCAAAATAGCATTAAATGTTTTCAACCTTTAGGATAATATTATAAAGGAAGAGTAATTAGAAAATTTCTAGTGAAGCATCACCAATGTCAAGTAGTATAATAGAACATATAGGACTGGAAAAACTTATTGATGCCCCAATGAAAACAAATAAAATGGGATATATTCTAAAACTTCCACGTAGTCCCTATATTGAACAAACTATAAAAATGAACACCTGAGGTTGGGAGTGATCTTCTACAGATATTATAAAAAATGACTTTTGACCATTACAAACTTAAGGAATAAAACATACATGACAAACCATTTAATGTGTTACTGGAACACTCAAAGGGAGCTCCCATCTCCATGCTGAAGCTAAAATAATTCTTTGCCAAATGCTGAAATAATTTCATTTAGAAGAAATGAATCTGTTGTCCTCAGACATATTATTGGCTGGTTTATTATTGGTGGACTTACCTGGGGTTGTAGCGTCATCTAAGGGCCATCGAACACCAAGACTTAACGGAATGTGCCCCAGCTACAATAGCATCTGAGCTGAATTGGATAGTTTTGCCCCATTCTCCCATTTTACAACATTCGATAACCTTCCATATGTCTCATCTCCCTCTGGTGGTGTGTAGATGCATGAGATGAACAGCAAACAACTAAAGACAGTACTGGAGCTGATGAACCCAGCATTAAAACTTCCTTGGGCGCTCACAAATGCAGTTTCTGTGTTTACTTTGTTCATCACTTGTGATATAAGAACAGATTCCTGATGCTGTGAGATGCCTGCCTGGGCGTGAGAAGAGGTTACAGGTCTTTCTCCACGGGTGTTTCTGGTGCCATTTGCTCAGATCAAGAGTTTGAGCTGCGAGACGCAAATGGCAAAAATCAATGGTTTTCTTGCTGTTGCTTTCTGGGGGTCCCCTTGGTTCATCTGTGGTGCAGCAGGAGCCACTCAGGGGATCTCAGGATGGCTTGGTGGCCACTCAACTGTCAGTGAATTCCGTTCTGCTTTTATCCTTTATATGCTGGGACTTGGGTATGATTTTATTTAATTAAAAAAAAATTCTACTGTTAAACACAGAAAACAACAACAAACAATAACAACTTTGGAAATAACCAGCAAAAAGAAAAATTCGAAAGGACCAGCTTTTATTTTAGGAAAACTTTTCATTCCAAATATTCTTTGCTTCTATAATAATAACTAACACATGGTGCTTAACTACATAGCAGGCACTGTTCTAAGTGATTGACATATATTAAATTCATTTCATCCTCAAACCAACTCTGTAAGCAAAATACTGTTTTACTCCCACTTTACAGGAAATACAGGGACTGAGAAGTTTTGTAGCCTGCCCAAGGTCTTACATCTATTTCATGGCAGAGCTGGAATTTGAACTCCAGCAGCCTAGTTTTAGAATTCATCCTTTAATCTACTTTGTTATATGGTTCTCTGCTAAATGCCATTCTATGTTATACTGTTTCTCTATCCATCCCTTAGCGTGTATTTTTTAAGCCATGATGTGGTCTTTGATTTAAATGAAGTGCTTAAGAGAGGTAAGGGCTTGCTACAGAGTTAGGATTAAATTTTGTGACCATTCAACATGGCATCTTGCACAATTGTTACCTTTTTCAAGAGATTCCTGAAGCTTATTAAAACACATTTATAATGAACATGTTGGAAGACTTATGGATATGGCATGATTATTTCCCCAAATCCTCTAAATAGTGATGATTATAAGGCTAAGAAAGTTAAGTGCTTAAAAATATCACATACTTAACGTGTATCATCTGTTGACATTCAGTAGGAAGTAGTCCTTTTTCTATTTCTGTTTTGCCTCTCGCTTCCAAGAACGTAACTTTCAATTTTCCCTGCATCTGTGTATCTGTCAAAATCACAAGTATTGTTCGTAAAACAAGTATGTGACCAAATGATCTGAGCATAATCATTCAAAATCTCCACATACATTCATTCTTTCAAACTTCTCGGTCTTAGAGGATCATTTCATCATCTTTCAGACTGTTGTGATTACTGGACTGGAATTGGGATATTTTCTACTGTTCATCTAGAACAAAGCAACGCAGAGATTCTCTGATCTGTATAGCTGTCTTTCTCTTTTGGCCTTGCCATTTTTCCTTGTTGTCATGGTCTTCCTTGAGGCACAAAAACTGGATTTCTAATTTCTCAGAGAAGTTTATGACCCAGTGAGATTGTTCTGGGTAGTTTTCTCCCATCAGTACCACAATTTGGAATTATTAACCATTGCAATGTGAAGTGAAGTAAGCGATGATAATGTTCAGAAGGGATGACAGCTGGCCTTTCTTGAGAGTTTACCTGTGTCAGGTATTTTGCAAGGAACTTTATGCATATTATCACATTGAATCCTCAGGCCAACCTCCCAGTACGTGCCCCTTGAATAAAAGACGCACAATGACACTATGAAGTGAGATTGATTGTTTCCCATTTTCTATATAAGAAAAATCATGTTTGAAGGGATTAGTAACTTGCCTGAAGTTCCAGGCAGCTAATAATTGTTAGGAGTTTGTTCTGACAACAAAAGCCCATGTTGAGTAACCAAACTATTATGCTATTCCTCCTCAGTTTTAAGCTTCAAAAGGATGAATGTGAATTTGGATGTATTCAGACATACTGTGGTTGAAAAAAAGACGGGAGAGTGGCATCTCTTAGGAGTAGAATCCCTAGCAAGGGTTGCTATTAAATATATATTTTTTTAATTTAATTTAATTAAACATTCTTTAACACAAGTTACATATGGATGATTCTGTGACTGGCTATAGAAATTCCTCTCCACAGGGATTTTCTTACCTAATAAAAAGAATGTTTTCCCCCATCTCCCAACTTTCAATTCTCTCAGCTTCATTTGAAGAAATGCAGAAGCATATGTTGCTGTCCCATTATCCACCAGTAGATGGCAGCAAACGTCCACCCTAGATGCCTGGAATTTTTGCCTCCGAGCTCCTTCGTGGTGTGAAGCTGGAGGCCGCTTTTAAAAATATCATCCACGCTCCTTACCTGACACGTTGGAAGGGCTAGTTTTCCAGGGCGCACATGTCTTATTACTTTCGAAAATAATCATGTGGAAAGGCTTTCCACTGTGTTTGCGGCTACATTTCTATGCAGTGGTGACCGTCAAGCCAGAATCAAACTAAATAGCAGGGGGAGAAAAGACAACCACCCAGAAGAGGTGAAAATAATTTCCGTTAAGGATGTTCCTCATGGGTTTTCAAACAAGGTTTCATCACCCAGTCTTATCAGTGAAGTATTCTTGTTCATAAATTATTTATCAGTCTCTTCTATCACATCTTTTGTACCATTGAAACAAGCAAAATCCAACTTTGGGTGAATTTTCTTTTAAGAATATCTGGAGAGAAACATTTCTCCCCACCCTTCACTGTCAGAAATGAAGCACAACCATTATGTAAACCATATACACCAAAAGAGGTTTTCTTTTTGGTTGTTTTCCTTTTAATTAGAATTTTCTTTTCAAACAATATTACCCTTGGCATTTAGCATTTTGTCTTAGTATTAATTTAGTTTCAGCCTGTTATTGATTCATGATTCTGGGCAGTGTGCTGTGGATTTTATGGACGATGTACTGTGATTGATCTGCATTTGAAACAAACTGGTTCCCTGACCTGGGAGAGAAGGGCCTTCAGTACAGACACAGTGTCGTTACTGCTATTTGACAAGCAGTTAGCGTCTCCAAGTTCTGTTTCCTTTTCTCTATAATGGGGATGAAAGTATCTCACAGATTTTGGTGAGGATTATATATACAATTAAATGAGGTAATGCAATGAAACCCCTAGCTTAGTACATGTCAAAAATTCACTGTTAGCTGAATGTGAGTTGAGAGGATAAGGGCTGTTGATAGCTAAGACTCCTTCCAGTTTTTGGTGTCTGTAACTCTGATTAGTTTCTTCCCATTCAACCTCAACCTTCTTATCCATCCTAAGAAGGGAAGAGCACTTGAAAGATGGTGAGATGAAAATGTTCTAGAGGATGAGACGCTTATTCACCACGGAGAAGAGTGGTCTTATTTTTACTACTGAGAGGTGGCTATAGTTTATCTTTGACAAAAGGTCATCAACCAGCAATGAGAACTAATGGAAAAAAGATACCATTAGGAAGAGGGGAAAATGAAAAGCAAAGGCTCTGATGGAATACAAAGAGTACTGTCATCATTACCTGCACTTGATCACCATGGAGAATATTTTCGAGGATCTGGAAACAAAGGAAATGATGTTTAAAGAGCACTTCAAGAACTAGGTCAATTATAATACAGAGACTCTCACCTAAGGGTCTCTTATTTTAATTTTGCCACTTATTTTGGTATTACATCCTGCATCGGGAGATAACACCATCCCTCACCAATGTCCATTTGGCATCAGGTTTGGTATTTCCCTGGTATTTTGGGACAGTCCATCCTTGCTCTGCCGTAGCAATTCACAAACATTACCACAGTGTGTTTTGTTACTTTCAAGGGAGCTGGTGTTTTAAAGTCCCATTTTGCTGATGAGCAAGCAGAGTCAGGGAAGTTGATTTGCTGAAGACTGCCCCAGTCCAGAGTTCGGATTGCATATCAGAGATCTGTGAGTTTCTCTTATTCTCACTGTTGCTATGGCTACTAATATGACTGAGAAATAGTGGTCATGTATAGTAGGCATGAGGTCTTTGAAAGCAGAGTGACTGCATGGGTTCCAATCTCCGTTGCTATTTCCAGGCTGCGTGACTGTGGCCATGCTGCTTGTTGGGGAGGGTGGACTTATAGTCACTGTGGACAAGGGTGGCTGTGTTTTTACTCCTTATAGGTGGCGATAGCTCATCTTTGCTCATCCAACAATGAGCATAATAAAAAATAGAATAAATGATACCTTGAAGAAGAGGAAATGAAATGCTTTCAATAAACAAAGATTTGGGTGGAAACAGGAAGGACACTGTCATAATTCACTGCACTTTAGAAATATGGAGAAAACTACCCAGGATCTGAACAAAAAGGAAATCAAGACCAGCTCTGAGTCAATTCCTGGTTGAAATCCTGGCTTCTAATTAGCCATGTAAGTTGGCCACTTCTCAGAGCCTTCTCATCTTAAAATGGAAATGGTTAACGGGACATCCTTCATAGAGTTAAGTATAAATGAGCTTGGGCTTCCCTGGTGGTGCAGTGGTTAAGAATCCGCCTGCCAATGCAAGGGACACAGGATCGTGCCCTGGCCCGGGAAGGTCCCATATGCCGCGGAGCAGCTAAGCCCGTATGCCACAACTACTGAGCCCACGTGCCACAACTACTGAAGCCTGCGCACCCAGAGCCCGTGCTCTGCAACAAGAGAAGCCACCACAATGAGAAGCCCGTGCACCGCGACGAAGAGTAGCCCTCACTCGCCGCAGCTAGAGAAAGCCCGCGCGCAGCAACGAAGACCCAATGCGGCCAAAAATAAATAAATAAATAAAAGTAAAAAATAAAATAAAATGAGCTTATGCGTGGTGGAATGCTTACCACAGTGCTGCCACATGGCAGGTGCTTGATAATACAAGTTAGCTATTACTACTGCCACCATATACCGCTACATACCATTACTATTCTTTTAACTGTACCTGTGAGAATATGCAGTTCTTGCCAAGGGCTGAAGGCTGATTCAGCCTTGAATGTTCAGCTTGTTCATACTTAGTGTAATCAACAGAAGTACTAAAAAAAAAAAAAATCCTTCTTAAGCAAGTACAGTGTTGTGGCTTTATCTTGGCATTAACCTTGAAACACATTCATGGGATGTGTATAATATAATTGCCTCTCTTTGCCAGTTATTGGTTATGAATTGGATTTCCTGCCCCTAGGGATGGTCCTGATGGGGAAAATAAAATGATTATGAGACAGGCCTCTGACAACGAATACTCTGTTTAAACCTGAAAAATATAATTAATGCTTTTAATATTGGTTGTTATTTTTTGATGACCCACTGAAACTGTTGACTCAGTATTTCCTTATCTGAAGATGTGGGGCTCAACTGGCTCCAGCTCTCATATTTTGAGCATTTATCACATGCCAGGTCCTGTGGTAAATGGATTACATACGCATCCTCATGCACCTGGCAGCAGCCGTGTGGAGCAGGTGTTACTTCTGTTTTATGAAGGAGGGAGAGGATGTTCAGCATCTCGGCAAGCAGTGGAAGGCCCTGTGGCCAGCACGCAGCACAGCCAGGATGTGCACCCTGGTCTGTCCGATGCTGAAGCTCGTGTTTATAACAACTGCATAAGTCTAACATTACTATGAAGATCTCTTCCATATCTAACATCCTGAGATTGCACTTAAAGTACTCTTTCCTGTAGTCGGTAAAAGCGTTTTGACATATTGCCTTCAGCTCGAGGGGGAACAGCAGTTTAATGAAAATAAACATAGTAGATCAGGTATGAATTTACACATTACCACTCCGGGGTGCAGAACTGTGACTTTGTAGTTTTCTACAGCTCAGCTCCACTTTGTTCTCAAGTTCTGTCAAGCTGCCTAGAGCAGACAACTTATTTATGGCATTCTGGTATATTCAGTCCAATCTAGTTGAATTTGCAGTCCATTGTCAGCATTATGATTTCAGCCACTGCCCGATTTGAAGCTTCTTCACTCCTTAAGGGGTAACTCAGAATTTCAGGCTTCTGCTACCTCACTTTTATTCTTCTCTTTTTTTTTTTCTCTTTCTGCCATTGGGTGCTGGGAAAAGCTATAGCCCATCTTCCTGGTGGGGAGAGGCATCTCCAGTTAGTGCAGTGGCTTCTGGATCCTTGCTGACCACTGATGGTAATGAATCTGCTCCTTCTTGGCTTCTGTTGTGTTCTGATAGCTGCTACAGGTGATCAGATTTCATGAACTCAGCATCTTCTTTGTTCTGACATCCAATAGATTTTTAGTCCTTATTTATCCCTCATTGGGGTATGTGGGAGCTATGAATCTGCTGCAGGTCACATGCAGTTGGCTGACAGAGAAATAGGGAGAAACTTTTCAGTCCCTCTGTCTTGTCATTCCATACTTTTAAAATTATTTCCTCTATGAGTATCTCAGGTTGACATGCCTCCCCACTCTAGGCCAAAAACCAGGGGGTTCAGAGTCCACTTGAATACAGAAGCAGCATTTAACCCTATCTTGTTCTTTCTGAAGCTCTCTTGGTTCCTCCAGCCCACATCCACCCCCATCACCCAAGCTGGGAAGGGCTTTCACTTTACTTATGGGGAAAAAGTGTTCTTTATGTCAAAGCCTCTCTCCTTCCTACTCTTCATCTGTTCTGCAGTCACATCTTCATGCTTTGCATTGTATGATGTGAAAATCCAGCTTTCAGAATTTTTAGGAAATACGTGTTATACTTTGATGTTAGGTACAAGTCAGGGATTGGCAAACTCTGGCCCATGTTGTTTTTATATGGCTGAGGGACGATTAACTTGTAAAGTTTTAGACAGTTGTAAAAACCAAACCAAAGAAACAAAAAAGAAGAATATGTGGCAGAGATCATATGTGACCCTCAAGTCTAAAATATTTACTGTCTGGTCCTTTACAGAAGATTTGCCATCTCCTGGCACAAATAGTGGGGAAACCAATGAGCTTAAACTACATTGTGTAGAGAAGACTGCTTTGAACATAAAGACTTGAATAGTCAATCCTGGGTTGACCTGTGGCGTTATGATTTAGGCCTTTGAAATTGATAGGAACTCTATGGAAAGTGTGTACTTGACCCAACCCTAATGGAAAAGTACAAAGGTTTGCTCAGTCTTCATTTCTTGTTTCGGTAGGACTAGAAGCAGCTTGACTGGTTCATATAATTGGCTGATTATTTTTGAAGCTGATAGTTTGTTATTAGACAGACACAGTCAGAGAGGAGAAACTATTCTTTTTCGTTCATTTTGGATTGGTAACTCCCTAAAACAAGGCCAGTGCCTCTTGGATTTATAGGGTGGATGAAACATTTTCAACACTTCAATAAGGAAAAGAAATTCCCTTGAGACTTGAGTAACTGAAACACAGTAATGTTTTTCTCCTTCTCCATATATAGCCTCAGAAAAGTCAAGCACACTTGTCCAGAATAATCTAGATTAACCATCAGTTTCTAAATTTATTATAAATATATAATATTCAGTAGGTTTGCAGCCAAACCTACCCATTTGATCCCCTGGGTCATTGATAATAATTAAGAAGGCTGTGCTTGTGGTTTCCAAGGGGGAGCAAAGTCAAGACTCTATTATGATTAAGCCTCTACTTATGATATGTGCCAATGAGCAGGATTTGTTTAAATGGGCAGATTTTAATGCTTGTGTGAAGTATCTTTTATTTTCCTGCCACTAATTATGTTATGATTAAGTTACATCCGCTGGAGTGTAATTATCTATTGCATAATACTTTTTATACACGAGTCCCTAGAAATTTGCTACTTCAATAGCGCTGACTGAGGGTTTGCTGCACCTTCTTAGTGATAAAACTTTCACACAGTTTGGTTTATCTTCTCCCTAGGAACTCCTTAGTAATCATTTTCAGAAGAATAAAATCCTAGTCTAGGTTGTTTATCTTGCAGATAGGTTTTTTCATCTGGCCCTTGTGAATTCTGGGGCAATCATGATGGCAGTGAGTCCGTAAGTAGAAAGGGTCCTGCTCAACCATGGTAGTAGGAAGCTTCTCCAAGAGATGGCACTGAGAGTTCATTTTTATTTTAGTATCCATTTCGATAGCTTTGTGTTTTTCCGAGTCACAGAACAATGGAACTCTGATAGATGTTTTATAATTGACACTCCCTATTTCCTTCATTTTTATATTCTTCTATGTTTTAGATAGCTATATAATTTTCTTTACCTCTGAGACTCTGAAGCTTTATATTCATTCACTGTGTGGGTGGGGAGAATAAAGTTCCTCCTAGCTACTCCAGTCTTGGTTCCTACTCTCCCTTTTCCCTGCATTCTAGCCTGAGTGCCATCATGGCAAACACCGCATCTGTCTTTCCCACCATTTGATTCCTAAGAATCTTGGATGGTGTCTGGCACCTGACAAAAGTTTGCTGAAAGAATTAATGAATGACATCTCTGCCCTGCAGTGGCTTCTGAGAGCCTTCTCAACAATGCTTTTTGCTCTCTGGAGTTCATTTTATTCTTCTGGAGATTAAATGGTTAGATTCTATCGACTTTTAATTCTTTCCCTACGATTCTATGATTTCAGATATGTACCTTATGATTGATTTATTTTATTTGTTCATTCAGTCATTCAGCAAGCATTTATTTTGCACCTTCTATGTGCCAAGTAATGTTCAGAGTGCAGTGATGATCACAGTTGGAAAGGTCCCTGATCTCATAGAGCTTATATTTTTATTCTGACAGACAGAAAACTAAATGAATCACAGAAGTGTTAGATAGTGATGCATGCTCTGTAGAGATGAAAGCAGAGCACTGTGAATGAGAGTGGCTGGGGGTGACTTTAGATTAGTTTAAAGAAGCTTCTCTAAGGAGGTAGTATCAGCCAGTGATTCAGGGGGAGTGTGGAAGGGAAGAGCATCACAGGCAGAAGGAGCAATGAAGGAAACTCCTCCTGCCAGGAACATGACTGACACATTCAAAGAAGGCCAATAGGGCTGGAGCGCATGGAACAAATGAGAAGCTGAAGCTTTGATTAGGCATTGGAAGTGGCTTGGTTGTGTGTCAGAATGGGGTGGGGACAGCGTAAAGATAACACTAATGATTCAACATCAAAACATTAGCAAAAGTAGTATTTGAAAAGCAGTCTTGGGATGGAGGGCAAAAGGCTGAAAATTAATCTTTGATTTTAGTCCATCTTCTGCATTAACATACCTGAAACCTGGACAAACCTTATACGTAAGTGTAGGCTGTTGCACCAAATATCCTTAAAGAAGGGTCAGAAAATAAAAAGAGAAAGAAAAAAAAATTCTACACAGTTTAATCCAAAATGGATTCGCAGGGGAAAGTCTTTCTTCTCGAAAGCAATTATATTTTACAGCGTATTCTTTTCCCTGTTGTCTCAGCTTCCCATGATGCCTGACTTCATTAAAGCCTGCAGGAAACAGTATTTTCTGTGATGTGCTAGTAGAATTATATCTTCTGAGCTGCAACTAATTGTTTTGATGAAAACAGGAAAACTGCAGTATCACACTATATGAGAAGAAGAAGATCAATGCTTGCACACTGGGCAAACTTGGAAAGAAAGGAAACAAAGAGAAAAATAACAAAACCACAGCACATTGTTTTATCCGTCACATTTTGTTTATATAAAACATAAAACTAGGAGAGAGCTTGGCTTAATGACAGATCAGAGTGCTGTTTGAGAAAAACTCGGAGCTTTGTACAGGCATTTCTGTGTGTGTCTGTGTGATGTGTGTGTCTTCTCAAACACAATTTTTTGCTTATTTTGTTACAGTCTTGATTCCTCAGTTTTTAAAATGGGCATAAGTGTGTTTATTGTAGCCCTATCTCAAGAAATGCTGACAAGATACAGTTGTAGTGAAAAGAGATACGATAGCTGAAACACCTGAATTGTTATTATGCCCTGTCTACTTTAATAATATGATAATAATAATACTATGAACTCAAAGTAAACCAACCACTTCTTTGTAGCTGTGAGGATAATTGGGCTCTATTTTTACCTTTGTCTCCAGAAGTGTGAGGCCCTGCGTCACTCTCCTCTCTACTCTGGGAACCCCACCTAGGTTACTTGGATTTGATCAGATCAACAGTGAAGTCCTTCCCTGTTCTGAGGTCTGTGATCGTAAATATATATCAACCCTTAATATCTCCTCCATGTATTTTGACTGTATAGCCACAGGGACTCATGGTTTATCTCTCAGTAATGTTCTGGTAATTGTAACAAATGAGAATAGAAAAGAGATAGAAGAAATACTTTATTTGAAGTCTATTTTCAGAAAGCAAAAAGCCTTTATATATCTACCAAATCCTTCCTACTTCTTATCACTATAAAAAGGAAACAAAATCATTGCTGGAACCAGAGGGATGATTGACCTGTTTGAGATCTGTGCTACTCACGTGTGGTCTGAGAAGCAGCAGTAACGTCACTTGGGAGCTTGCTGGCAGTACAGAATCTCAGGCCCTACCCCAGACCTAGAGTCAGAATCTTCATTAGAACCAGCGTTCTAGGTGAATCATTTGCCTGTTAAAATTTAAGAAGCTCTATTTCAGATGAGGTGTCCATTCTAACCTGGAACAGAGGAAACACACTGTTACTGCAAGAGACCCGCCTGCAGCGCACTGGTTGCTCTTGCCCTATACCTTGAAGTTTGTCTGCAGAATCACTTACAAAATAGTGTACAATGTAAGAAGTGGTATTCCTCGTTCAACTTCAGAGCTGAATCAGTGACCCGTTTCACTGTTGGTGGTTACTGTTCAATATTTAAAAGTGTAATTCACATTTCTGCTTGCTGAGATGAGCATATTTTGAAGAAATGCCCATGCTGGAAAAAAAATATTCACCTCAGTTTCTCATCTGAAGGCTATAGAATTGATAAGCAACCTCTCTATCTACTTGTTTTTAAAGTAATATTCAAAATACTGTGCTTCCTTTTGTGTGTGCATTGAATACAAAATTGTGTGTGTGTGTGTGCGCGTGCAGGAAAGGTGGCAGATGGATATTGGCCTCTGTTAAAATATACTTACTCTTGGTGTATGCATAGGGTCATAGTACAGTGGGCTCAAAGATGATTGTCTTGGATGGATATTTCTTTTCCTATTATTAGGGCCTGAAATTGAATAGGTGGTTTTTGTACCACAGAGATGGTGATTTTACCATAGAAGGTAAAAATGAGCTACTTTGAATGCTGTTGAGTTGCTCATTTCACCTGAGGTCTGTTATGTGGCTCTGGGAGATTAGTTGTACTTTCAGTGTATCACTTGGATCCTTTACTTAGAGAAAAATGATTAGAGAATCTCAAAAGAATGCACACAGGCCATACCTTTGACTTAAACAGGAGCAGACCAGAAACCACACAGTGCAAAAGGGAATCTTATTGGCAAGAAGTGGGAAATCTTCTGGAGTCATCAGGGCAATATTTGAATTGGACGACAGCAGAAGTCAACAGACCTCAGGTTTCAGCTTTAAGAGCTGAGTGTGTCTTAGCTGACACTGTATACACTATGAGTTTGGAGACCTCGTTTATAGTACAATAAGCTGCTTTGGTCAGTCTGTATAGGAAGGGGCTTCTTCAAGAAATGGGAAGGCACATCAAAAAATCTTTTGAGTTCAGGTCTCCAGTAATAACTCCAGACATACAGTTCTTTGCCTCTGAATAGTTGATCCTGTGGAGAAGAAGTAAGAAGCGGGGAGTGATCCAAAAGAGTTGTTTAATTTTATTCATGTGGTTGTGGGCTTGACCTATGTCACAGCTTCATAGCATGTTAGGTTTCCTGGAAGAAGCGTTGGAGTTATGCTAGTTAATCCTTTTATACTATAGATCGGTGAACTAAGTCCCAGTGAGCCTGAATGACATGCCAAGCTCACAGAGTTCGGTAGCAGAATTAGGACTGGAACTCAGTATTCTTGAATTATAGGACAGTGTACTTCCTGCACCATGAGAAGATAGAATGTTATAGGAGCATAGAGTATACAGGAGAAAGTTAACCCATGAAAGTTTAAAGCAGACCCCCAGATTACAAGAACTTGTATCCAGTTGGCCCAGACTGCAAATGACCCTTTGCCTAGCCATCAATGCCATGACACACAGGTCCTGAACTTTTCCAACCTGGTATATGTGTGTGTAAAAGGCTTCCATACAAAGGAAGCTCAAGGGACACCTTCATAACAAACTGGCAGGAGGGAAATCTGCTCAACCAGAAGATGGGAGGTAGAGTGTGGGTAGGGTGCTGCCAGCCCTTTACCGTGCATTCATTTGTTCAACAAGGGTATCTTGGCTATAAGCCAGCATCTGAGTTCAGCAGCAGTAGTGTAAAAATGAGCAAAGTACATACTCTGTCTTCAAAAAGTTTATAATCCAGTGGAGGAGACAGGTAGGTAAATAGGCAATTTCTTTATTCACTGCATTTTTTGAATTCTGTGTCAGGCACTGTGTTTGTCATGGGGAACACAATAAAAACAATCCAGACACAGTCCCTGCACTCAAGGAGCTCACTATACAGCCAGGATAACAACATTAAAGAAATTTGTGAAGAATTAGTTTGGTGATAAAGGTTTATATCTGGATTTTGGAAGCATAAATTAAGGTCCTTTGATACAAATGAGGATGGGGGGTGGGGTTAGGGGAATGATTGACTTGAATTCAGTCATGAAGAGCAGTGATGAATTAAGCAAGAGATACCCCTCAGAGCTCATGGTGTCCCTAGATTTTTCTGGCCCTTTTTCGTAAGTCATGGAATGTCCTTGAGAACATGCAAGGATGAAGATAGACTTACTTCCCTAACTTGAAACAACACCTTCTCACTAGGGCCCTGAGAGTTGAATGAGGCAATCACTTCTTTTGATTTCTTTGGCTAGGAAGAGAGTTTTGGCCCTTTCCCCAGCAGGCTGTTTTCCGCATGCATCACTTTGTGTGACAGCTCACCTATATGATTAGTAGGTACTGACTTAAGCAAGAAACATCCTGCTGGATGTAACTGGACTATGGGGGCTTATTGTTTGGGGCTATTTCCATTGGGATACTGGAGACCTCAGATGGTTTGTTTTTGTTCCCTTTCCCAAAATGTTCCTCTCTGAGGCTTTGAGAATCCAAGTCAGGCTCTCAAGGACTGTTAAGCTTTCTAGAGAGTCTGTAGATGCTAAATAGAGAAATTTAACTCAGAAGATTGTTTACAGGTGCCGAATTGAAGTGCACCCTAGACCCACGATTATTGCTTCTTGTACCCGTGTTAGACTGTTCGCTTTGCAGAGACTGTATATTTAAGTTTACAGTCATTTCCCAAGCAACCCACCTGCCAACCTTGCCCCTGGGGGTTTAGATGAGACAATTCTGGGTGTGGGAGTTTAAAGCTCTTGTCTTAAAGTACAAAATCATGTTGATAGCAGGAACTGGATATTTTTCATCTTCGTATTGTCAACTCCTAACACAGTCTTGGAATGTAACAGAGTTTTAATACATATTAATTTATTTTTTTAATTGAAAAAATTGGATATAATTTTGGTTAGTTGGAAATCTTGTCCCATCAATGCCACTATCTAGCTGTGTGATATTAGCTCTTCTGAACTTCTGCTTCCTTAGCAGTAAAATGGCAGCATTCATTCATTCAACATATGTTTATTGATCACTTACTGTATTCCAGGAAATGTAATATGTTCTAGAGAGTCTATGAAAGGTAATACAGAAATAGTCCCCACCCATTGTGGCTGCTTGTCTGCTGGAGATGAAAGACAGTTAAAAAGCTGATGTAATAGAAGTCTATTCATCAATAATGATGGAAACCAATAGTTACTTGATTAATTTTTAGGTTAGTTAAAGTGAGGAGTTATAAAACTACCCACATGCATTAAACATTATTTTTTAATTGTAGAATATACATAAAACTTACCATTTTGACCATTTTAAACTATATAGTTCAGTAGCATTAAGTATGTCCACATTGTTGTGTATCACCACCATCCTTCTGCAGAATTTTTTAATCTTCTCAAACTGAAGCTCTGTATCTATTAAGCTGTAACTCCCCATTTTCCTCTCTTCTCGGCCCCTTGCAATCATCATTCCATTTTCTGTCTCTATGTGGTTAACTTCTTCGGATACCTAATATAAGTGGAATCATATAGTAGTTGTTCTTTTGTGACTGGCTTATTTCATTTAGAGTGTCTTCGGGGTTCATCCATGTTGTAGCCTCTGTCGGAATCTCCTTTTTTAAGGCTTACCACATGTTTCTCCATTCATCCACTGGTGGACATTTGGATTGCTTCCAATGTATTATTTTAGTTTAGACATTTTTATGTAGACTGCTGATTGGAGTTTTCTCTCATTGTTCTCACATAAACCATACCCATAATACATCATCTAGCATTTCCAGTTTTGGTTTCTTTAATGTGGAGAGAGAACCTAGATACTTGTGAAGTAATGTGAGTACAGAATTCCAGATTTTTGTGATTTTTTTTCCACAGTCTTTTAAATTAGTGTTGACTATACTAAATTTGATTGACTCATTTTTAGCAACTTATCTGTTCTTTTCAAAATATTTAACTTCTAGAAAAAATTCTCTTGCATATCCACATTTTATCAGTTACATACAGTTTAATTAAATCATACAATTAGAATAAGAAGTGTAGCTGACATAAAACGGTGTGGAAACAAACATTTAGCTCTTGGTGAACATTTTTTTAGCGCTCTATTTTATTTTATTTTATTTATTTATTTTTGGCCACGGCATGTGGCTTGTGGGATCTTAGCTCCCTGACCAGGGATTGAACCCATGCCCCCTGAAGTAGAAGTGTGGAGTCCGAACCACTGGACTGCTAGGGAATTCCTGGCTCTTGGTGACCATTGATGATGATGGCTGAAAGCCTGCAGGACTGTTAGAGAGCAGGCAACTAGTCAACAGTGTGTTTTCAGAAGAGTTGAAAGGGTTAGTTAATCCAGTTGATCGCTTCATTGGATGTTAAAAAAAAAAAAAGAAAGTATCTGTGCTATTAGATGGGAATGCACAGAGGATTTGGGAACACAGGACTTCTAGTTACTAATCCCTATTAAATCTAGGGATAAGAAAGTACCTCCGAAGAAGGCATTCAAATTCATCTTGAGGGGGACTTCCCTGGTGGTCCAGTCGGTAAGACTCTGAGCTCCCAATGCAGGGGGCCCAGGTTCGACCCCTGGTCAGGGAACTAGATCCTGCATGCTGCAACTAATAAAGATCCAGCATACTGCATCAAATACCTGACACAGCCAAAATAAATCTTAAAAAAAAAAAATTCATCTTGAGGGATGGGGAGAAATTATCCAGAGAAATCTGGGGAAGATGTTTGAGGTAGAAGGAATAATATGTACAGTTGTATAAAACAGCAAAAGCATCTGGGACATTTAAATATTTTGTTATGTTGGGTGTAAAGGTTGCATCCCTTATTTTTTATTTTTTCCGGTACGCGGGCCTCTTGCTGCGGTGGCCTCTCCCGTTGTGGAGAACAGGCTCTGGACGCGCAGGCTCAGCGGCCATGGTTCACGGGCCCAGCCGCTCCGTGACATCCTCCCAGACCGGGGCATGAACCCGTATCCCCTGCATCGGTAGGCAGACTCTCACCACTGCGCCACCAGGGAAGCCCGCATCCCTTAATTTTAAAAGACTTACTGTGTGCCAGGCACTGGGAGATACAATCTAAACAAAATAGACGTGGCTGCTACCCACATGAAGATTACCATCTAGAGGTGAAGACAGGTACTTCAAACACAAATAAATATGACACTATGACATGTGTTAGAAAGGAGAAATAGAAGGTACAAACAAGATCCTGTAATAGGGCAGGCAGTGTGGCACAGATATTGGGGGAAATGTTAAGAGAAAGGCTTTGGCAAAAAATGTAAAAGTTTGGAGGTGAATATTGAAATCAAGAATATTCCACAAAGAAGAAACACATGTGCAAATGCCAAGGTGGCAGGAGACATTAGAACAAGTAGGAGAGTTAAGAGTGGGGAGTTGGACTAGTACAGACAAGGTCCTGGTGTCATATTGAAAGACGGTAAGATTTGGGCTAGATGATTTCTAAGCCTCTAAGCCTCCACGTGTCATTCTCTAAATGTCTTGTATGTCAGTTCAGTCAGCATATACTCCTTCCTGCCTTCCTCCATTCTGCAATTATATTTGTTTCAAGCTTTTAGGGAGTTGATGAATGCATCTGGATTGCATGGTAAATCTTATCTTCTGTGGAATTCCAATGGTTTGTCAAAAAACTGTATCTCTGGTGACTTAAAAGAGAAATGAGCTATTTGTTGTTGTTGTTAAGGCTTTTCTCTTGTTTTGCATCAAGTACAGAGGAGATACTGAATACAGTTTCCAGAGTCCAGATTAGATAATTTCTACTGTCTGCTAAGCACTGATGAATCCTAATTGGGTGGATTACTTCAAATGCAGGATAGTCGTTATCCAAAGCAAATGAAGTCCACTCTTCCCCTTATTCCCTTTGTGGGTAGCTTGTATATCATACTTGATTAAGTGATGGCAGCTGAGATGGTGGTCTACCTTTAGTCTACTGGTTTAGTTTCTCTGGTAGAATAGTTACGCTTTGCTTATAAAAGTTCTTTCACTTCATGTATTCTTTGTGTCCAAAACTTCCCCTTTGTTACATAGACAAAGAGCTAGTAGAAGTATTCCAATGCCCACCCAAGGTGGTCAAACCTTATGTTGGATTTTGTTTCTTTTTAAAGGCAAAGTAAATACTGATTCTAAACATTTTCATGTCTACTTTGTGTATTCTTCTAGGGGCCAAAAGGGTGGGTATGAGTGGTTTCATAAATCATTAATATTAATATTGTTTGACAGTGTAATTATAAAAATATATAATGATAATGAAAGCAGAGGAAATAACATTTGGTTTGATCCCAAGGTCAAATTATTTTCCTTAATTTTATATTTGAAATGTATTTTAAAACCTCTGATCCTTCCTAAGATTTTGCTGCTTAATTTATGAATTTAATTGTGAAATGACACTTCCTTGTATACCACTGTGCAGTAATTCAACTGGGTCTCATTTGAACCTTCCAGGTGTGTTTCAGAATTTCACATGTTTGATGTAAAGCAAGGGGATGCTAATGTTTTGTTAGTTTTTTTTTTTTTTGCGGTACGCGGGCCTCTCACTGTTGTGGCCTCTCTCGTTGCGGAGCACAGGCTCCGGACGCGCAGGCTCAGTGGCCATGGCTCACTGGCCTAGCCGCTCCGTGGCATGTGGGATCTTCCCGGACCGGGGCACGAACCCGTGTCCCCTGCATCGACAGGCGGACTCTCAACCACTGCGCCACCAGGGAAGCCCGATGCTAATGTTTGAATAATGACGTATTCTTTTGCATCCTCTAGCCCTATGAAACCACTTCCAGTTCCCCCAACATGACCCAAGACTTTTTATGCCTCTGGTTTTGAGTCTGCTGTTTCCTCTCCCTATAATGCTCCTTCCCTTGCCTGTTAAGCAGCCACACATCCTTTAAGCCTGAGCTCAGGTGTCATTTGCACTGTGAAACCTCTCTGCACTCCGCTAGTCATAAGTACGTGTCCCTCTTTCCTGTTCTCATAGGATTACACATACACTTTATCTTCACACTTATCAAAACTACTCATTCATTAGTTATTGTGCTAAGTTTACTGTATTAGGCATACTACAGAATTGCCTCAATAATTTTCTCCCCAGGTCTGTGAAGTCCTCAAGGCAAGGAGTTCTTCCCTGGCACTGAGTAGGAACTCAGCAAATTTTCGTTGAATGCATAGAGTGGTGATAATGTGTGGCTAACCTGTATCGAATTATTATTTTCACTGAGAGTAAACTCCTTACTTTCATCAGTTTACTTAACGCTCACAGCAATCCTTTGATGTAGTTATCATCATACCCATTTTACCTTTAAAGATATACCGAGGTTAATTAGTTTGCCCAAGGTCATCCAGCTACTAAGAGAGGAAGCTAAGATTTACCCCCCAGTTCTGTGTTATTCCCAAGGACATATAATCTGCCTCCCACTGGTGTGATTTATGTTGAAATCACGGAAGCAGTTGTGTAGAAAAAATTAGAATGGTGATTACTAATAACTCACATCTGAATGGCACTCTACCATTTACATAGAATCTTACTGTGCATTATATCATCCAATTAAAAATTATAAGTTTTTACACACAATACTTTTCCGATTTGAAGGAATTATGAGTAAATTATGTATAAACTAAAGGAAACGACCTCCAAATTTCACCACCCAGAGATAACTTTCATCAGTGTTTTCCATCAATATTTTTTTGTATATTTTCTCTCCCCCCCATATGTGTGTATTTATGTGATGATGTTGTTTACAATGTCCCTTTAATAATTTATCAATAAATATCACTAACTTTTCGTCATGTCTAACGTGGTATTTTATGTTATTCCATTTTGGGGTTGTTCCATAAATTATTTTGTTGGTATTTATGTTGACTCATCCACTCTGATCCCTGGGATTTTTGCTTCCTTGCAGCACTGACCCGTTTTATCTCCAGAGGGCAGAAACTGGACCACTTGTCCCACGTCTAATTACTCTTTGTCTCATTTGCATGTTCCTTTTCTCACTCTAATATTATTAATATAGTGGTCTGTGCTCACTCAGACCACAGTTTAGTCTTTGTTGGACTCTCTGCTCAATTAGGTCAAACTGCAACTGGCTTCCTGACTCTCTTTTTTGTGGGAGCCACGAGTGTGAACATTCCATGATTTTCTTTCTTTGCTTCTGCATAAGGTACTTGCCGATGTGCACATATTTCTTTGACTTCAATGACTTAACCCATTTTATTATTTTTTTAAATTAGACTCAACTAATTCTTTAATCCATCAAAGAAATTCTCCTTTTGATGAACTGAGTCCCTTAAAATTTAGGCAGTTTGCAAATTATCGTTATTAACAACACTATGAGGTCTGTAGGCAGATACTGCTATCATCACTCACTGACAGATGAGACTATGCAGTCTCAAGAAGATTAAGGGATTTAATCAGTGACACTAGGTAGCAAATGGTAGTTTCAGAGCTTGGGTCTCCTAACTCTGAATGTGAAGGTCTTAGCTTTAGCCATACTAGCTCTAATGGTGAACAATGTTATGACAGATTTATGGACTGTAAGAATTAAGCATGGCTGTCATTTTTGCCTACTGAGCATCACGTTCCCAGTTTCAAACTTTAACTGACTTGAGAAGTGGTTAACTGGTTGTGACTAAGTACAAAAACTGATGTGGGATTTTTTACTCTAACTCTTCTGTTAATCAGGTTTTAATTACATTTCATTGCCTGTCTTCAGGATAAAGTTCAAGGTTGTTAACTTGGCATTTAAGATATTCCACTATCTGAGCCCAATCTACCCTTTCCCACTCTATCCTTTATTACTTCTTTACAGAAATGCTTTGTCTCATTTAAACTTTCTCTGCACTGTCGTCCAAATGTTTCATGTGTTCCACATTGATCTTTAATCTACTTTCCTCCATTTACCTGCAGATAAATACATAAAATGACTCACCTCCTCCGTGAAGCCTTCCTTTACCAGGCAGGTAAAAGAGATCACTTATTTCCCTAGAGTCAGAGAGGATTTGACATCTCTTGAATTATATCTTTATGCCATATGCCTTTAAATAGGTTATATAAATGTTTGCTATCTCACGATTTCTATAGGTTGGAATTATAAGCCTGGCGTAGCTGAGTTTCCTACAAGGCTGCAAGCAGTTGTCAGCCAGGGCTGGGTTCTTATCTGGATATAGAGATCATGGGGGTATCTTAAAGTTTATCTGTCATGGATGGTTTAAAGAACTATATGTGAAATGAATAAACAAATAAGTAATTAGACCATTAAGAAAAACTAGGCAAAATATAGGTGCATATTTTTCTGACCTTGCATAGCGAATGACATTTTAAATATAAGGCAATAAAAAAAGTTAAAAGAAAACAAAATAGATTTAAAAAATTTTCTGATTGTAAAAATTATGAAAAATTAGATAGAAATTTTGAGACGTGATTTCAACAACCATGATTAACAAAATGTTAATGTCATGAACATATATAAAGCTTACACAGATTGATAAGGAAAGCAGTAGATGTTCAATAAACAAATGGGAGGGGACATGTAGGAAATCACAAAAAAGAAAATACAAGTGACTAGTAAATGTGTATAAATGTTTATCTTCATTTGTAATTTAAAAATAAAGCAATAGTAATACTTTCAAGTATCAAATTAATAAAATAAGATATAAAATGCTCAATACTGATAAAGATATGGCAAGTGAGCTCTCTCTTATCACTGCTAAGAGTGGAAAATTAGTATAACCATTGCAAATGCAAGCTATTACTCTGTTTCAAAAGCCTCAAAGTTGTACATATTATTTTACCTAGTAATTCCTCTTCTAGAAATTTAACACAATGAAATAATCAGCAATGCAGACAAAGCTTTATGCACAATGATTTTCTTTGAAACACTGTTCATAATGAGGCATTGAAAATAATCTAAACATCCATCAAGAGGGGAAATGTTGAGTAAATTCTGGTGTATCTATAGTATGGAATATTGTGGAGCCATTAAAGTGATATTTAAGATGAATATTTAGTGATTTGGAGAAATGCTTAGATGGGTAAGAAAAAGCAGCATACAAAATTGCTTATAACATGGAACTAAAGTGTAAAATAATGTATTACTAGGAGGAAATACGTTAAGATATTAACAGTGGTTTTCTTGGGATTCGGAATTGTCCCTGTCAGAAAATTGTCCTCAATACAGAGTTAATTGCCTTATTTTGGAGTCTTTGTAAAGTTTATCATATTACACATGTTCTTTCACTTTCCTTTTTTTTTTTTTAATAAAGAATTAATGTTGGGGAAGCACATTACCCTGAAATGACCTCAATCAAAGTTAGTTTTGGACACTTGTAGAAGTCACTTGACAAAATTGGTAGAAATGGAGGCAAAGAAATTGACTTCAGATTTAGAAATTATTCTTGGTCAACCTGACAATGGCCAGGGTAGAATGACATTGTATACAGTACACAGTTAAAGAACACTTTAAAAAATAGTAGAGTAATTGAGGTTTGGTATTTTGTTTATCGACATTGTGAATATATTACCTATGGGAGGAATAAGAAAATAAAATATCCTGATTTATGTGAATGGATAGCTTTAGCTTAGGATAAAATATCTAGTGAGCGTCACAAACATTTCAAAATATTTTACCTGAAGCTACTTAGCGGAAGTGAAAATGGCATGTACCAGGACATTGAGTTAGATGATTATGTGAAGGGTGTAGTTAATATTACTTCAAAGAATGTGAGATAGAAAAAAATAGATTTTTCTGTGTTCTATGTGTAACTTAAGTATGCATTCATAATTAAATTATTAAATATTATAGGTATACATTTGGCCATTTGATTTATATTACTAGTAAGTAAATATCTAGCTTAGATAAAAATAATAACAGCATCAAAAGTTTGATCTTCTAATTGTGAAAATGGAGAATTGCCTAATATTCATGCTCACTTTATAGCTGACACATACTGTTTTATATTTTGTATTTTTCTGCAATAAAAAATGTATCTTTTCTCACAAAAAAGTCAACACAAGTTTTTAGTTTATAATTTGAAAGGGAACTTAAAATTACAAATACCCTTAGGGGAGGGAAAATATCCTTCATTCCGTTTAAGATAAACAGATCTCAAATCCTTCTTACATTGGTAGTTTGGAAGTGTGTGTAAGAGGCATAGAAATTCCAGGAAACCTAAAGTGCCGGAGGAAAGGATCTTCTATGAATGCTGGAGATAAACTTCCCATTTTTCATGGTTCTTTTTATGCCTTGTTGTCTCACTGAACACAAGTGTAACTTTTTTTTTTGGTCTTAAACTACAACCTATCACTCAGAACTTTTTTGTTCCTTATGCTAAGCTTCACAAAGAAATGGAAAGAACTCCTTTCTCCAGAGGGGTGACAGAAACTTACTGGGCACGTCCAGTCCTTGATCTTGAGATGAAAGTCAGCCTGTGGATGAACGGAGATGGTGTTTAGTAGCCTCTGTGTTGTGACCTGCTGCCTTCTCGGTAAATGAAGATGAGGAAACAGAGGATTCTATGCATCAAGCCCCAGTTTAGCCCCAGGCCTGGCCTTATTTAAAATAAAATAGCTACAGTTGGAAGCAGAAAGGATGTTTTTAAATCTTTGAGCCCCAAATCCATATGATAAAGAACAACACATAGTTGGAGAAACAGAAAGTTATATAATATATTCTTTGGTCCAGTTCTTATTTTTATTTTCTCCAGGTATTTCTCTCTGCTTTAAAATAAATGAAGAATGAGAAATTCTTACCTTCAGAAACTGTCCTAAAATTGAGTATTTCAGAAAAACATTGTCAGCCTAAATGATTGAAACTTCTACTACTCTCCATAGCCTTTTTCCTCCCTTCCTCCCTGCAGAGAGAGGGGCACAGCATGCTGTGATTCTCGTTTGCTGTCAACTTTTGGTTAAAAAACAGATGAAGACTTCTATTAGACTGATAATCTCTTATCCTTGAGTTATTCGTATCTTGAGCAAACTCCACGTTAATGTATTATCCACCATTCGTTCACTGGGGGCTTGAACTTCAGTATTCTTATTAAGATGTCATTTCCAGGACCTCTGTATTCATTTATATTTTTCAAAAGATTGCATAAGAAAGCCTAGGTCTTGCTAACCAATTATAGAAATTCCTTTCAAAATTATTTTGAAAATAATGGCATTAATAGCTACTATTTACCAAATATTACTTATGTGAAAGCAGGGGTAGTTAAGAGCAGATACTTTCAAAGTCTGGGGTGTCTCTTCAAAGTGAGTCAGTTTGTCTGTTAACCTTTTGATGATCATTCCATACTGTCTATTAAATATTATATTTTAACATATTAATTTAATTGTTAAGAAAGATCTAGCAGCAGGTCTGTTTTTTCCCTTTACGGAGTGATGCCTCCAGGAAGAAAGAATGATTATTTGGTCAAATGATTGTTTGGTGTGTAAACAGGCAAACATAATTGGTATTCACGAGCAGGAGGTTCCTCATCTGTAGAGTCCTTTTAGAATGATGTACCCAACCCAACTATGATAAACAAACCTAGAATCTGTTGATTCATGGAGGATGGCTTGCTGGAAAATGTCACGTGAGCTAATTAGAATACAGAATGGGAATGCATTATGATCAAACAAGCTCCTTTTTTTGTATGTTATGCTCTTGCAAGCATCACTTGGAGACCACATGTTACATATAAGCTACAGAGTGTCTTTATGTGCTTACGGTCTTAGATTGTTCCCTTCTTGCCTGTGCCTTCTAATTACTCGAATTATTAGTACAGCTCGATATTGGGGAATACCTTTGATTCTTGTGAGCCTGATTTGACAGACATTTCAATCCTTTGTGCTATCTCGAATGCAGACCTTATTCAATACAGGTTTAGGGAGAACCCAGCTTGATTAAATAAGTGGCACGGTGTAATCAGGACCAGGGTCACCTTTAATAGTTATACAGATTATTCATTTCACTTAAGAGTCTTTAATGGTGGGAAAGTATAGTCTCCATTGCTAAAAATTCTTACTATTAAATGATCAGGCACTGACTAGGAGTTTCAAGGTTGGTACAAAACAATCCTTTATGTTTCGCTTGTTTAAGTTTGGGTTCGCCCAGAAGCAGGCCCTGAGACACAGAGTAGGGTGTCAGTAGCTTATTTGTGGGGTGGAAGGAACACCTGTAGAAATTGGGGAAGCCATACAGTAAGGGGAAGCAGCCAATCAGTGATGTGCTACTAAACCAACTATGATGGCGGGTGCGTTTTCATCCTAACATAGACTCTACCCCTTTGTCCGGCTTTTCCTTAGCCTACTTTCTATTGTCCCTGTCAGAGCCCCAGAAGGGACATGAGTATGAGTCCTGTCCCCAGATATGTGGGTGAATGAGGCCATGGATGAAAGCGTAGGGATTAAACAAAGAAAGAAAATAAATATCCACAACTGCATCCCTTATTTAACCCTTGGCACAAGCTGTGTCTGTGACTATATGTCTTTTCTTAAGGGTGTGTGATGTCTTAACTTCAAAAATGACCAAGAACCATATCTCTGAGCATGATATATTCCTCACAGGACATATTGTATTGCCTTATATAGATTAAATGTTAAATACAGATTTGTTAAATAATTTTCTGTTGGTCAGAGTGTGGTGATTAGAGAGAGAAAAAGAATTGAGCTACGGAGTGAAATGAATAAAACCTATGCTTCCTGCTTTCTCTTATCTGATCCTTGTCACAAACTCAAACTGTAGGAGTTGACTACCTACTGGACCTCAGAGTTGTTGAAACTGAACACCCACCTTCCTCTTTTGCACATATATTCTCAGGAGAGAGTTCTGTGGATGCATTTCAGAGGCAGCTGCAGGGGCAGCCTTTTTAGTTTGAGTACCAGAGCTGAGTCATTAACACTGGAAAACCTTAGTATTAGTCCACCTCCTCCCCTCTACCTACTGCTTCCCACCCAACATCTTTAAAGAGAAGAACATTTAAATCTAGATTATTTGGGGGTATATACTTTATGTTATAAACACTAAAGTCATTATCCCATTGGCTGGTTGATTTTAATTTGCTTGTCTGTTATCTGCTCAATTCCACAAAGGTTTGGAAGCAGTTATATATGCGTCTGTATAAAGTATAGAAAAAGCTAGAGGAAAAATACAATTGCTAGATTGTTTGATACAGATTAGAATGTAATAAGTGGACAAAGAATTGAAGGATCATAGTGGGAAGTACTAATCAGGAGAACCTTCTCGGAGTCAATTAATATATTATGACACACTTCTATTCAATCAGGTCCCTGGTGTGACCTTTTCTTTGGTTTTCTGCTGAGTTGCTCTTAGACTGTTGGTATAATATGAAGGCTTACCCTTAACTAATATTCAAATTTTTCATCATGTTTATTTCAAAAGAAAAAAAAAATGAGAACATCCTCTAAAGAATGGGACTGTTATAGCTTGTATTGATAAGAAGCCTAGATATTTCATAAAGCACAACATTGTAGGACATTATCATAGAAATAGAGAATAACCTTTAGGAGGAGAATCAGAGTTATCCAGAAGGAAAAGAAAATCAGAAAAATGAAAGAAACTTCAAGCAAAAGGCAAACTTTTTAAAGGCTCCCACTGTGAAAATAAGTGACTGTGGTCAAACCCGCTTAAAGCTTTGCTTTTCATTTTGAAGTCTTGGAGCAGGGAGAGATCTTAGAGTTCATTTAGTTCAATCCCTTCATTTTACAGATGACAAAGCTGGAACCCAGAGAGGTTAAGTGATTTGCCCATGGTCACACAGACAGTGTGGGGCAGAACAATAACTGTATTTCAGATTGTCTGACTCCTGGTCCTGGGCAATTTGTACTACTTTTTATTGCTGCTTCCAGCTGATGTCATTTTGGGGAGGAGGCATCCAGGGGCCTGAGCAACATGGGCCAGCAGGGAAAAGGAGAGATGCAGGATGCACAGGATAGCTGGACACAGTAATCTAGTGGGTAGGCTGGAACAAGCAAGGGCCAATGAACCAAACTCTACAAAGGGTATGGCAACCAATATGACTTTTTCCTTGCAGAACTGAATCTTTTCATAGGATTGCCTAACCCTTCCAGAATTAAACATAGAGATAATTCTGCCAAATCAAGCAAACTCTTAATTCTCATCAGCCCTGAATCTCAGAAGCAAGCTATGTAATGATGACAATTTGTGGCAAACAGTGGTTCCATGGGAAGCGCTAGCAACATGTCCAGCGTAAGTAACTTCATTCCTCAGATCAGTGACAGTTCTGAGAGCACACATGTCTCTAGGTTCAGGAAGTTAGGGTGTTGTTGTGATGTTCCTGAATACTGGAAGGTCAGTGCAGGAAATGGTGGTGGGGTGGGATGGGGCCAGGAGACAGTTCAGGGCTTTCTTTCTTCCCCTTTATGTCAGTAAAGGCATTTTTCCTGAAGGTTGTGAAGAGGGGGGAAAGTTTTTGAATGTTTTATATTATGATTGATGCTGACAAATATTTTCCTAAAAAAATTTTTCTTACCTTTGATTGTGTACAACAGTAGTGATTATGATTTATAATCTTCAAAGTAATACATGTTCTTTTATCTTTTTCTTAGTGTATGAGCAGCATGTGTGATGGTTGCTTGAGGCTCTAAGTGGGCAATCTGGAAAACGTTTTCCCCTCCACACCCTTTCTCTATGCCTTATGTTCAGAATCTGTCCAGTCGACAGGCTGACGAGGAATGTTTCTCCTTTGAGACTGATTGGAAGAGTGAACAGTCAGAAAAACCTTCTATTGTTCTTTGAGCTTTCCCATATGATAGAGCCCAACCACTAACCAAGTCTCTCTTCATTGTTTTGTCTCTTAGAGGAGAGAAGCGTTTAGAGACACATTTGAAGATGTGCCAAATGGATTTCAGAGAGCTTTACATTCCTTAACATCCCATTAATTGGGAACAACAGTTGCATATTCACATTTTACCATTTGCCAGATACAAAACTGCACATAGCAAAATGGAATTACTCTTCTTCTTTATTCCTTATTGTCTTGTGAAATAATAGTATACCATTCTATTAGAATGTGTTTTATTTATGTTAAATAATTGGCGATGGAAAAAATAATTGCCAGTGGGATTCTCTCTTTAAGGCAGTGTTAACATAAATATCTTGGGAAAGAATTTACTAAATCTGAAAGTTTATTGTTAGCATTCCACTCTTGTTAAGCAATGCCCCTGTCAGTGTGAATGTACCCTTTTCTTCTCACTTCGCTAAATTTAGCATAGATCATTAAAGATTAGACACTTCTAAATTCCCAAGAACTGCTGGGCCCCATTTCTAAAAGACAGGTCTTATGTTTCCAAATTTCCATTATCAAAGAATTTTGTAGAAACACCCTGGTTAGACTGATCAGTCTTGGCTATGTTTGATTCTTTGTCTGAAATAAAACAGTCTTTCAATGCCCAAATCCTTTCAACACTGCATCTCTCTCATCCCAGTTGTTGACCCTCAAAACCTGCTAGAGGTAGAACAGTTTGGGGATATAAGGAGGTGGCATTCTGAGTTACATCTGCATGCCATCTGGAGTGTTTCTCCTTAGGAGGGTTGAAACCAACAGCAAAAAGTGAGATCAGTTTTGGTTATGATGATGTTAATAATAACAGTTACAAAACTATTGAGGGCCTGTTGTGTAGTAGAAACCTTCTAGAGCTGTCTCCTTTAAACCTCAGAAATGACCCTACAAGGTAAATACTATGAAGGAAAATGTACGTTGTTCTTCATGAGTATAATGGGGGGAAACTATTCTAAAAGTTTTATTGAGGAATAAACATATAAAGCAAAAATCTGATGAGTATCCACTAGAAGAATAGAGAAAAGGATGCTCCTGGTAGATGGTGAGGTTATGCAAAAGCCCAGAGGTAGCAAATGGTTCAAGCTATTCAAAAAGGAGAGAGTGGGCTAGTGTAACTGAAAGCTTGTGAGGGACAGGAGCATGAAGACAGATAAATAGGCAGGGATCAAAACACTAAAGGGTCTTTTTCTCTGACCTGGTTCTAAGAGTTGGTTATTTATATTGATGCTATCTATGTTCTCAACCGTATCAAGTCAGATAGGGCATTCAGCTACTTCTCTGAAAGCAAAACTGACCCAAGGCTTTGTGTCTGCTGTAGACTTTGTTAGAATTGAAGATACTGACAAAGTTATACGGTAGCCATGTAAACAAATTCAAATTTAAATATTAAGAGTCAATCTTTTAAAAATATCTTACAGCCATATCTACCATTGTGGACTCCAGCCTCCCAGAAGTTTGCTTCTCTCTCTTTTCCCTCTCCTCCCTTAGTCTTCTCCTCCCTTCTCTTAACATTTGTTCTCTCTTATGCTTTCTAATTAGCGCACACCTAATTCCTGCTCATTTTGAGTGCAGATCAGTTTAATAATCTTTTCTTTCTGTTAACTAACATTCTCAGGGTCTCATCTTCCACCTCAAATGACTTGACTAGAAAAATAACTTTATAAAACAATGATAGGTCCTTTTCCATGAGGAATTCTGCTGACATATGTTAAGGTAATATTTTTTTAATCCCTGTACCTGTGAATTGCAAACTGTCACTCTTACTAGTTCATCCACACAAAGAAACACACAAAATAGTACACATTTCATTCATTTTTTGGTGACAAACTTACCACCAAGGGCTGATTTGGATAAGAAAATGAGCTAGATAGTATTTTAGTTGTGGTTGCATTAAAATGCTATCAGAATATTCCACTTTCCTGGGTCCATTACTTATAAGGAAATATGAGTTCTCTTTGTCTATGGACATGACCTGTTGTGACAACTTATTATCTAACCATCCCTTTACACCAAACCTGGGCTTCTTCCTTTTTTTATCTTGGTATGGAATTCAGGATTCTTTTTTTTTTTTATTTTTTG
>NW_020185338.1:9553647-9606492 GCF_003031525.2 Neophocaena asiaeorientalis asiaeorientalis | reverse complement strand
TTTTTTTTTTTTTTTTTTTGCAGTACGTGGGCCTCTCACTCACCGCTGTGGCCTAGATGCGCAGGCCCAGCGGCCATGGCCCACGGGCCCAGCCGCTCCGCGGCATGTGGGATCTTCCCGGACCGGGGCACGAACCCGCGCCCCCTACATCTGCAGGCGGACTCCCAACCACTGTGCCACCAGGGAAGCCCTGGAATTCAGGATTCTTGGTTGTAAACAATAGAATCTTCTCAGACTGGTTTAAGAAGAGGATATTAGTTAAAGGAGTTTAGTTAGTGCACAGGCTGTCAGAATTGCAAGAGATCCAGTCTCATAAGTTATGCAGCAAAGAATAATACCCAGATATATTGGAAAAGGGGGATGGAGGAGACAAAAAATCTTCTTAGATACTTTGTTTGTAAAGTCAACATAATTTGAAGATTAATTGGATATGGAGATAAGAGAAGGAAGAAATTAAATATGAATCTCAGATTTGTGGTTTAAGAGCTGGTGGTTTGATGATTCCATTTGCCAGACGTTGTAGACATTTGCCATGTGTGGCTATTCAACATCTTTTGAATTCCCTTGTTGGGCCTGAAAAATTTTTGCATTACAATACTGTCACACCAAAGTGGAAGCTAGAATTTATTTTTACAACTCTCTTTATTGCTAAGTTGCATCATAGGAGATACTTATTTTTCCCCAAAAGGAGCAGCGTGAAGAAATAGCATGTACAGACTCAATCTTTGAGATAGCATGGTGGCAAGTCCCAGAGCTTTTGCCTTCCAGTTTGGAGCATCTTCATCTGAGCCTCAGTATTGCTGCCAAGCAGTGGAAGCCGTAGTGTTTTTTGTTAGAACAGCTCTAATGAGATATAATTGGGTCTGAATCCTGGCTGCGTAACTTCCAGTTTTACTGGTATACCCTCCAGCTTCTTTTCAACTAGTCTTCCTCTCCTGCCAGTCTGTATTTTCCAGTGTAGTCAGAGTCATCCTTTTAAACTGAAAATCTGATAATATTGCTCCCCTAATCAAATCTCACCAGTGGCATTTTCTTGGCCTGAAGAATAGCGTCAAAACTCCTAAGATATTTCCTAGGGATGCCATAACAAATTATCACAAACTCGGGTGGCTTAAAACAAAATAAAAGTATTCTCTTACAGTTCTGGAGGCTAGAAGTCTGAAGTCATGGTGTCAAGGAAGCTAGGCCATGCGTCCTCCAAAGCCTCTAGGAGAGGATCCTTCCTTCCTTCTTCCAGCTTCTGAGAGCCCCAGGCTTTCCTTGGCTTATGACAGCATAACTGCTGTCTCTATACCTCTGTCTTTGCATGGCTTTCTCCTCTTCTTATAAGGAAACCAATCACATTAGATTAGGACCTACCCCAATTCAGTATGACTTTGTCTTAAATGGATCACAACTGCAAGATCCTATTTCCAAATAAAGTCACATTCACAGGTATTGGTGATTAGGACTTCAACATGCCTTTTGGGGTGGGGGACACAATCCAACACATAACAGTGGCCTGTGAGGTAAGCTACAGTGTGACCCGTGACCCCTGTGTACTTTTCCAACCTTACCTTGTTCATGAGCCTCTCCCCTCATTCTACTCTCCAGCCACTCCTGAGTTCTTTCACGTTTTTGAAATCATCATGCCCTCTCTAATCCCACACATGCTTACAAGTAGATCCCCTCTCCCTGGAATACTCTCTCTGCTTCATCACTCTCTCTGCTTCCACCGTCTTCCCTCCAATTCTCACATGTCCTTTATATCTCCTGGACACCCTATACTAGGTTAAGTATCTCTTCATTGTGCTCCCACAACTAATTGGTCTTTCTCCATCATAATTAACACGTCACAATTTACAGTGATTCTCACCCAATACCTTAGCTCCAAGAAGTCTGGGATGGTGTCCAATTGCTCAACAGTCAAACCCCAGAATTAGCATAGTGCTTGTCACATAGCAGACTTTCAATAAGAAAAATAAATTTGGCAGCTCTTTGGTAGTTTTGAATACCTGTGAACCACTTAGTTATTTAGCTTTGGATCTTGTTGGAAGGGCCTAGTATTTTGTCAGTCAATACTCTTTTTTTTTTTTTTTTCAGTACGCGGGCCTCTCACTGCTGTGGCCTCTCCCGTTGTGGAGCACAGGCTCTGGATGCGCAGGCTCAGCAGCCATGGCTCATGGGCCCAGCCGCTCTGCAGCATGTGGGATCCTCCCGGACCAGGGCACGAACCCGTGTCCCCTGCATCGGCAGGCAGACTCTCAACCACTGCGCCGCCAGGGAAACCCCAGTCAATACTCTTTAATACAGGGTCCTGTTAGTGGAAATAAATTGCAGTTATTGGAAGGTTGTATGTCACAGAAACTTTCTACAACTTCCTCTGCATAGGAATGACCTTGGATAATCGTCCTGTGATAATCTCTTATTGGCAGGCTGGATCCTCAGGTAACTTAATGAAAACACAATTTCACAATACTTTTTAGACTTTGCCCATTTCTATTGATTTATTAAAGTCTTTTATAACAATTTTATGCTAGTCATTACAATGATAATTAATCTATTATTTTCTAATTATTATAATCATTATCAATTTCTAGCAATGTCAAGGCTTCAAACACCGAATATAAAATCAGTGTTTTGTGCAACCACCATAGATTACTGGTTGTTTAGATGAACTGCTTAGCATTCAGGACTGAGATTTCTGATTCCCACTCTATATTCTGTGTCAACTCCTCTCTCACTTACTCATACCTCAAGAGGAAGGCTTGGTATTCCTCAAGTGGCAGCTAATACAAACGTATTTCAGTTTCATCTTTGGATCCTGTTTCTGTATTTATGAGTGATTAGGAGTATGTCTGTTTTAACCGTTCAAAATTACTTTTGAAATGCACTAATTTAACATTAGTATCTTATTCTCTGAACACGCATGCCCTTTCTGCTATCTTTTTGGTTCTTGGAAGAAGAGCATCTTAATGTTTTATTTTTTAAACTTCTCTTATTGTACTATAAGTTGCATGAAGGATTAAAAGGAAAGAAGAAATAAAAATTCATTTGAGGGCTTCCCTGGTGGCGCAGTGGTTGAGAGTCCACCTGCCGATGCAGGGGACACGGGTTTGTGCCCCGGTCCGGGAAGATCCTACATGCTGCGGAGAGGCTGGGCCCGTGAGCCATGGCTGCTGAGCCTGCGCGTCCGGAGCCTGTGCTCTGCAACAGGAGAGGCCACAGCAGTGAGAGGCCCGTGTACTGCAAACAAACAAAACAAAACAAAACAAAAAATTCATTTGAGGAAACCCTTTATCAAATTTTCTGCTAAGTTAATTTAGGGAGTTCTTAACTACCAGCATTATTTATATAATAGTATATATAGTAACAAACAGATGCTCGTCAGTGGCATATATTGTCATAAGAAATTGCTGAATTTCAAAGTCCAACATAACACTTAAGTAATCTGTTTTTAATCTCCGTCTATTCTCTACCCAATGCACACAAACACACAGACACACACCGATATACCCAGACATTTAACTGGAATTACACGAGTGCAGGAACCACTGTCTGTTCACCACTGTTTACCCAGCAGGGTATCCAACAGGCTAATGAAGAATCATAGGGCCGTGGGGTGTGTTTTAAGAAGTGAAACCCCTCCCCCTTTGTTCCTCCACTGGATGTTTCCATCTTCCTGCTCCTCTCCAGGGATTCCATGATTCTGCAAAGTGTATATCAAAGGATTCAGGGGTTGATTAATTTGAATTGGAAAATTACATCTATGTTTTCACTAACTTCCCAGTGACACTTAGCATTTTCTTCAGCTGAGTGTAAGCCACAAACCTTAGTAATTTTAGCAGTCTTTGTGACTTTTTCACCAAGAGAAACCATAAATATTTCTTATAATGATTGTTTCATATATCACAAAGATATTTTTGAAATTGTGGTAGTATTCCAGCAAGATCTTAATACTGAATGCATAATATAGGAGACACATGTATTATACCACAAATTTGTTTCTTTTTAAAAATTTTGTTAACTTGTCCACTTTTCTTTGTAATCAGTTGAATTTTATGTATTTAAAAATATTCTGTCACCAGAATGACAGAGGATCCATGGCACAAAATGTTTAAGAACTCCTTGCTCTTGGCATTGTGAGCTGTAGTTTTTGATTCTTTCATTTTATTTGGGAGGCATTTACCTGGTGATTTAACAGGTCCCAACACATCAAGGGCGATAGTAACATGGGCCAATCACTTCCAGGTGATTGGCCCCGTGAGTCCTGGGATAACATCTCCCATGTCCCTCCTCACCTCCAGGACTCTCCTCCCCACCACAGACAAGTCCAGGCTTCTAGTTGCCTGCATATGTATCCTTTCTCTGACTTTAAGGTTATTGCAGAACCATTTACCCTTTAGGCAACGTGACAATTTGGGTCCAAGTCCTGGCTCTTTCACTCACTAGTATTCTGTCCTTAGATACTTTACACAACTACTCTGTGCCTCAGTTTCCTTATATACCTGATTATCTTCACTTGTAGGTTGGTGGTGAAGATAAATGACTTACTATATGTAAGGCCCTTAGATGGATGTGTGACAAATAGAAAGCGCTATGTAAATATTTGCTATTATTCTTAATGACTATGTTCATGAGTCCAATAACTGTGTAATAGGTAACTGTAATTTTAAAAATTAAAGCACTGGACCTTCTATTATGTGCCACCTGAGATCATCTTGGCCTCACCCTTGTCTTATTCCAGCTACTGCTGAGGCAACCAGCAATTTGTGGGCTCTCACCAGCACATGCACATCCAACAGGGCAGTGCTTCATGTAGATCGTGCTGCAAACCTCTCTTCTCCTGCTCTAGGGTTTCCTGCTGAGGTAGAGGTTTGGTAACCCTGTACATGTACGTGTACAGCTCAGTGCCCAGTCCAGAAGCACAGAGGAGTTAATGTCCCTGGAGAGAGAGGTCAGTGGCTATATTTGCCATGTTTCGACGTTTTTATGTTTCTTGGAGATGGCAGAAATCCTTCCTCTACAAAGGTGTATTCTTCTAGATTTGTGTTTGCCTTCATTACCCTTATTCCATCTTGTTCCATTCCAGAAGGAACACAGAATGCTTGATCTAATGACAGCATTGCCTCAGATCAAAGAATCCAAAGAGGAGAAGCCTAGACGGTCATCCCTTGGTGTCTGCAAGGGGCTGGTTTCAGGACCCTCACAGATACCAAAATTCACAGATGCTCATGTCCCTTACATAAAATGGCATAGTATTTGCACATAACCTTTGCACATCCTCCTGCGTACTTTATAAATCAACTCTAGGTTACTTAAATACTTAACACAATGTAAATGCTATGTAAATAGTTGCCTGTGCACAGCAAATTCAAGTTTTGCTTTTGGGAAGTTTCTGGAATTTTTTTTTTTTTAAATATTTTGGATCTGTGGTTGGTTGAATCTGTGGGTTCAGAGGGCTGACTGTATTAGCTATCGTGTATTCCATCACCCAGGCTTAATAGAATAACGATGGATTGCCTGTTAAAGTCTTGGCTAGAGGACCAGGTCAAGAAAAGCACTCTGTGGTTTTGATGCTGACCTCCAAAATGCAGTACATGAGCCGAATCAATGACCAATGTATAGTACTGTGTCTCCAGTAGCTAGAATATATGGATCCAGGAACCAATGGATGGAAGTAGAACTGGTCCATTTCACCGTAACTCCCAGGGACCTATTTGGTATGTGAAATATGTGCTTACTATCCCACAGCTCTGTTCCAATAGAGTTTCCAGGTCCCAGGAAGGAACACTTCAATCAGGATACAGTAAAGAATTTATCGACTGATCTTGAAGCTGTGATTAAGACATAATTTCTTCAGGTTCATCATGCTAATTACCAGTAGCAAAGAAAGAAGCTACTGAACTAATGGGGGTAATCACCTTTATTACTAATGAGGAGTTAGAATTGCTGCTACACAGTAGGAGGGTGGAACAGTTATGTCTAGAACTTGGGGACTAACTTGGGCATCCCTTGATTCTTCCATGCCCGGTGGTAATGGCGACAAGGGCAAGGCAACTAAAGCCTCAACTCGCCATGCAAACTCTTATTTTAACAAAATGTAGTTCATAAAGAATTTACAACAGTGAACAAAGGGTAGGTGTTGAGTAAAGGCAAAAATAAAACAGGTCAATTATATTTTAAAAAGAAACAAACTCATAGAAAAAGAGATCAGATTTGTGGTTACCAGAGGTGGTGAGTGAGAGGACGAGGAATTGGATGAAGGTGGTCAAAAGGTACATACTTCCAGTTATAAGATAAATAAACACTAGGGATGTAATGTACAACATGATAAATATAACTAACACTGCTATATGTTACATATGAAAGTTAAGAGAGAAACTCCAAAGAGTTCTCATCACAAGGAAGAAGTATATTTTTTTCTATCTCTTTAATTTCTATCTACATGAGATAATGGATATTCACTAACCTTATTGTTGTAGTCATTTCACGATGTATGTAGGTCAAATCATTGCTCTGTATGACTTAAACGTATACAGTGGTGTATGTCGGTTATATCTCAATAAAACTAGAAGGAAGAAAACCAAATCGGAAAGGGTTAGAGCCTCTCTGAGGTTACTTTACCAGTTGATTTTGATGATTGGCTTAGTGGCACACTCTATTTAGTAACTATATATTCTCACTATATTTGCAGAATGAATATGGATTTCATGTTAGAAGTAGGTTGATACTAGATCAATATTGGTGTTTTTGTAACATTTGCATTTCTGTGCTGGTATCCTGTAGTGATTTGTGTGGGAGTGGGCCCAGAACAATTGTTTCGTTGATGCCTGTTCGTTCTTTCTTGACTTTTATCTTCATCTATCCCAAGTGGGTTGGTAGCATGAGAGAAAAAAAAAAAAAAAAGTTGGGCAATTGCCCATAACATAAATTCATGTTAAGAAACACCAGTAAACAACTGAATTATTTAGTTACTCCACAGACCCTGATGTTTAATAGCTTCTTTAGGGGTATATTTGAGGGTTCCATATTAGCTAGACTATTTTCTCAAAGTCATTTTGTGAAAGGCTTTTATTTTATTTTTAAAAATCTATTTCATGAAAGCCCTATTATATTAACATTTCAATAAATGCTAGTGCAAAAGTGCAGAGTTCTTGTATACCCTGTAACATCTTCACATAGTTCACATTATTCTATGATTTCTTTTGTTCATCACATGAATAGGGTAAAGAAGATGAATATAGCTTCCAACTTCACCGTTTTCTAATGGAATAATGTGGGCACATTATTTTTACAAGCTTTGTTTCTTTATCTGTAAACAAGGGAATAGTTTTAATAAGAAGAAAAAAGAACAAAGATCTAACACTCTGAGAGAATACATGCCCTTGGGCAAGTTATGAACCTCGCTGTGCCATGGTTTTCTGATATGTAAAACATAGATGGTTATATCTACTCCATTGTGAGGGCTAAATTAATTGGTATACATAGAACACTTAGAATTATGCCTGGCATGGAATAAGGTGTTTATTATGTGCCAGGTGTTTCATTTATATTATCTCATCTGTTTATCCCCAAAACACTAAAGGTAGGTACTATTTTTGTCATCCCATTTTATAGCTGAAGAAACTAAGTCCCATGGAGATTACTTGGCAGAGGTTGTACAGACAATAAGTGGTAAAATCATGTTTTCAACCCAGACATTCTGGCTCCATTCCATTATATTGCCTCTCTAACAAGCACCTGCCTAACCTCCTGCAAATATTCTAGGAATCGTATGAGACAGTTGAGGCAAAACCACATGATATACTGTAAACAGATACCTAAATGTTAAGCTATTAAAAATCATATATAAAGCTGAAAATAGGTGTAGTCATGTTATACTTACTACTTAAAATTCCCCAATTCACCTCTTTTAGTGTCCATCCAATGTTTCAAAAAATTGACTTAGCATAAGCTTTTTCCTTACCTTGAGTATTTGGCTTCTTTTTATTCTTTATATAATTTTATTCTTCATATAATTCTAGGAGAGGGTTCAGACCTCAGCCAAACAGAATGCTGCATCAGGTGGAATTTTAGCATCAGTAGGGAAGTAGTGTGATGGACAGGGAAACTGAGGCAGCTCAGTACTAGGCCAGGAAGTAGGCAGGTACATGGAGGACAGTTGTGAAGGTGTTCAGGGCTCTTCCCAGACAAAAGGGATGCCACAGAAACAAGAATCCATTCTAGTGCTGGACAGTTGAGTTTATTAACCTGTCTTGCACATGAATTTGTACTAGGAAAATGCCAAGTTAATATACTCGTAAATATTCCAGTGTGTTGAAGGCACCAGTTTTGGAATCCTTGCTTGTGAAAAGTTTATCACATTTTTGTCTCCTTAGGCCATAAAAGCCTGAAGGTAGAAGTGGGGTTATAGTTGCTGAGTCTAAGTGTATTCCCATGTGGAATGCTGGTACTCATAGGACCTACCTTATGGAGTTATTGTGGGGATTGAGTGAATGCAAGGAAAGCAACTCGCACAGTGTCTGATACATAGTCATTGCTCAAAAAAGATTAATTATCATCAACATCTATTTCAGTGAGGCTTCAGCTCCCTGAGAAATCACCCCATTATTTCTGGAAGTCACTAGGGCATATCACTCGTGGGATCACAAAGAAGTCTTCTCAGGGATGATGTGATGGTCTTCAGCTTCCTCCATTTCTGGCTGAGCTTTTAATCCCTGCTGGCTTGTGGGAGACCCCTCTTCATCTCAGCTGGTGGTGTCCAGTGCTGGTTCTGAAGCATGCCATGATTCCACCGTGGCTTTGGGAGTCGTCTGCTGTGTTAATGTGACAGCACGTCTCTCCTGCAAGGCTGCACCCCATTCTGGAGTCTCAGTGTGCTGGCAGCATGTTGGCTGCCTCATCTTACAGCGTTTTGCAAGTAGATACAGAGCTTTCAGATTATAGCGCTCACAACTTTCTCTCTTTAGGTTTGGAAGGATCAGTATGTGGGGACTGCTCTATAAGACAAATTCGGGTGAAGGATAACATTCTGTCCTCGATTTTGCTTCTCAGCTTACCTGCCAGTTTTGTCTGTTCTTAAAATTAATGTTTTCCTGGACAGCCTGTCCATTTCTCCTACAAAAATAAGGACAAAGGTTGTGCTCCTCCTATACAGCCTCCAGATGTTTCTTAATGTCATCAATAAACAATGTTTAGTATTGGACTGAACCATACCTCAGACATACACATGGTCTATTTATACTAGCAAATAGGAAATGAGTACTAAGTTTGCCAGGAGGCATTGTTATTTTGTTCCATTTGAGTGAGTATGCGTAATCACTTGACTCTTTTTCAGTTCTGCTGGATGTTAGCTGCTATGACTTAGGATGACATTGTTCAGCATATTTTTTTTTCAGTAATAATGTTTTGTTGAAGGTCATTCTTTCTTTAAGTTTACTACTAAGCAACACAATAGTACATTATGCTACTTACTCTCCTCTGAGTCATAGTTGAGCTTCCTATCCTCTTTTCAGGGTTCAAATAATTGATGGCTATTAGTGTTTGTATAGAAAAATTTTAGTAAATGCTTTAGCATCTATTGTAAAAACAGTTTCAACTGATGAGTTTGGAGGCTCAGCATTTGAAGGAGAAAGAGAAGAGACCATTGATGTATCTCATACTTTGCCAAACCTGCTGCAGCAAGAATTAGGTTCAATCTGTAAAGAATTTTGTTATTTATAAGCCATGCAGAGCAAAGAAAACCTGAAAGCACTAAGCCAAAAATAAATCAGCAGATAATAAGTATTCACTTGTGGCTGACTTTGTACCATTGTTGTTGATAGCACAACAGCGCTGTGACACTTTCATTCTTGACTGTCTAGTCAGAAAATGACAGCTCTGTTTTCCTGTCCTAACCCTGAGTAACTTCTGTCATGTCAACAGCTTTTGTAATACTAACTTTGATGTCTATGTTTACCTTACATGAATTATAAAAATATAAATAAGTAATGGTTTGACCTTGAATTTTTATAACTTTTTGTTCTTTAAAGTGTTTATGCAGCAAGTGATAAAAAAAAGAGTCTATTTTTAATAATACACAAAAAATCCAGCCTAATTTGCTTATCAGACTGTCTTTTAATTAGCATTTCTCTGAGAATAAGCTATATATAAAGCTACTGTTGTTTTTAATTTTTTCTAGATGAGGTGTGGTTGGAAAACTTTATATATATAAGTCTCTTAAACCCAAGATAGTTGAATTTATACTCCAAACCTCAAACTTTATATTTCAATAAGCTATGAATCTTCTGTTACAAAGATTTAGTACTATCTCCCACACCAGTAAGACCTGCACAGAGGCATTTTATTATTATCTTTAAAATCTGAAATATTCTTTCTAACTCCAGGCCTTTGTTGGCTTAGCTAATTTCTACATACCTTTCCAGTTCTTGCTTAGCTAATGCTCCTCACAGGAGGCCCTTTTGTACCTTCTAATATATATTATGTATATTAACCTCCTGTGTATTCCTCTTACTTTTTACACTTTTCCTTTCCAAAACAAAACATATATCAAGTGTATATGCAAATTTCAGGTTTACATTTTGTCTCTAGGATTTCTTCTCATTCCAACTCTCCTGTAGGTAAAAACTTAAACTTCAGACAAGAGAACAATGACCTGAAGGCACTGGAGAATGAAAAAAGCAGGCATATTCTTGTGGGAGAGTTGAAACTTGTAAGAATGGACCAGAGCCAGTTGAGTTTCTTGTCTTCAAAATGGCTTTTATCCTGTGGATAGACCAATGTTACTACAGTACAGGGTGGTCAAAACTCAAATAGAAATCTAAAGCCTTTATGGTCTGTAGAATAGAGTATAGATTTGGAGGACACTAACCATGAAAAAGAGAGGGGATGGAGAGAACCAGAGAGAGGGAGCCCCAAATTCTAGTGAGTTGGCCAAAAAGTTTGTTCAGGTTGTTCTGTAATATGTTTTGGAAAACTTTTCAGCCAACTCAATATTTAAAAATAATGAAATACTGTTTGCATCTCTGGCTGGCCTCCTGATCCAGGCAAGGGCAAAGAATTCTCAAATCTTCACAGCTAATCATAAAGACTGAACTGAAATTGAGCTGCTACTCAAAAGAGAGTTTGCCTACTAGATGCAACCAAGTTAACTGCATATAAAAACAAAAACATTAATACTCTTTTGAAGAGTATGACAGGATCCAGAGTCTCTATGACACTGTATTTACAATGTTTGGGATACAGTATTACTTGGTATATGGAGAACCAGTCTCAAAAGAAAAGGAATTCAACTGAGATGAACCATGAGACGATTCAGATGTTGGAATGAGCTAAGGTTTTAAAAAAGCTATTATAATAATACTCAGTGAAGTAAAAAAATTTTAAAAAAGCTGATAATAACATGGAAACATAGGAAATCTCAGTAGAGAAATAGAAATAAATGGAAATTCTAGAGCTGAAAAAATAACCCAAATTAAAATTCCCCAGATAGGCTTATCAGCAAAATAGAAATGAGAGGGAATGTCATCTGTGAATTTAAGGATAACTCAATAGAAGACTAATCTGAAGACAGAGAAAATAAGATTGTGGAAAAAAATGAGCAGAGCCTTGGGGACCTGTGGGCAATAACAAAATAGCAAAAGCAAAAGCATAGCATAATCAAACTGCTGAAAGCCAAGGATAAAGAGGAAATTTTGAAGCATCTAGAGAATAATGACATTTTACATGAAGGGTATAAGGAAAATGAATCTATGATGAAAAATATCAGAACACTGGGGAGAAAGGGACAGGAACTGCCTGGGAATTGACATGAGAAAACTCTTTGGATTGATATTGTGATAGAGATTTGGGTTACATAGGTGTGTGCTTTTATTTTAACAGCAAATATACACTTCAGATTAGTGTATCTCATCTCATTATGTGTATATTTAAATTTTACATTAAAAGAAAAAAAAAACTAAACCAAAAATTACAGTTTATCCCCACTAGCTTTAAATACTCTGAGGAAAGAGACTCACTGTATTCCCATCACTGTGTCCCTTGTACTGAATACAATGCATGACATAGGATACATGCTCAGTAAATTTTTGTTGAATTAAATTTAATTCCATGTATTCCCTTTGCATTTCTGCTGATCTAATGCAGATGAGTAGATCATGATCAAAGTTTTAGGAGATAAATAGACAAAGAATCTATAATCATGAGCATGATAGGCTAATGAGAATTTAAATATAACATACAGGGGAGGTCATGTAATAACATGTTAGGGTTTGCATTTTTAGATCTTCCATTGCCCTATATCACTTGCCTAATGTAAGCCAAGAACTCAACATACATGACCTCAAAGAACATATAGCATATATTATCTACAAGAGCACTGCAAAGTAAATATGATTATCTCCTTTTTTCAGTTGATCAAATAGAGACTAAAGAAACATAAAGGACTGGGATTACGTGGCTGACAAGTGAGTAGCTGTGTCAGTTAGAATACTAGCAGGAAACAGTTATTTCCTGCTGGTTAAATAAAGAGAATTTAATGACAACCTACGTATAGAGGTATGGGTAAAGTGAACAAAAAGGGGATGATGAGGTACTCAGAGACAAGCAACTTAAGGAAGCCATTACAATCCCTTAGGTCAGGAGGGACCAAGGGAGGAAATTATATTTTTAGAGCCCAGTGAGAACTGGACATATAGAGGAGGGAAAACCTGGTGGGAACTGTGGTAGTGGAGTCTTGCAGCTACTGCCAGAGCTATGGGATGAAAGAAGGAAAAGATACTCAACTCCTATCACTTCCTGCCATCATATCTCCTGCAGGGGCCTTCCATTGGTTGAACCCAACTGGATGCTAACAGCCAAGGTAGCTGCCAGAGCCAGACTCTCAGGGCACAGAGTAGGTCAGAGAAGAATGGAGAATAGAATGGGTTAGGGGTAATTGGAAATTAGCTAGTACTTGTAGCCACATCCAGAATTGATCCCATGTTTTTGTGTCTTCCAGGCCTGTGTTCTTTCTTATACATCATACCGACTGTCATTTTAGGCACAGGAATTTTAGTAGCAACCATGGATTTTATTATGGCTAGATACCTGTTGAACTAGGCCCTCTCAGTTTTTCTTCCAGCCATCAGAAGGTCATCACATAGTTCCTGAGTTTAGACGTGAATTGGAGAATGGGAACGAACTGCGATTTAGTTCTTGGATCATTAGCTCAGACAGCCCACCATCTTTCAAGTTCAACATACAGTTGTCCCCAGGTTAGTAGACTCTTTCAGGACTTTCACATGAATGAAACTGAGTTACTAATTAAACGCCATAAGGCTGAAGGCTAACTGATGGATGGTTACTCTTTAATGTGACATTTTAGAGCACAGAAAAGACAGGGATTAAGATAATTGTTCTCCAGCTAGCTAAGTGAAATGCAGCTAAGTAAAAGGACTAGGGTGCAGGGTCTGGCTTCAATTATTTCCAGCCCAGCAGGTCTTTTAGAAATGTCTTTTAGAACTGCCAGCCCTATCCAGTTGTCTTGGCAGCATGAAACACAGGCTCCTTCTCATGAAATGTGGCTGAAAATACAGATCAAATGAAATATTCTTTTCTAAGTGTTAATTAAACTAGTTAATTAATGTCACTGAGCCTCAGCTTCTTGTATGCAAAAAGGGGATAATAATAGTGTGTACCTCATATGACGGTTGTGAAATTTAATGAGGTAACAAACACAAAGCACTTATAACAATGCTTGGAAAATAATAAGCATTCAATAAATGTTAGCTATCATCATCATTGTTATTATTTTACGTTGTGGTGAGCGATGACCTTTGCTGTCTTTTGGTTCCAATTCCCTTTTTAGGTTGTTTCAAAAGCCCTCTGAGATTTCTCTTCCTATTTTTTTCCCTCATTTTCTTTAAAATTTCAAGTTTGTGGTCTTGGTAGGGACATTTGCACACTGGTATTTCTAATTTTGATAACTATAACATGTGCTGAATATGAGTCCCTACATGGCACTGCCATGGGAAATAAGCCGTATATTCACGGGTTCATTCTGGAATGAAACCCTGCAGATAGTAGACTGTGACCCATATTTCACTTACATGTGCTTAGTAGAAGCAGGATCAGGGGTTTATATCAAAAGAGAATTATTGATCAAAATCTTTAAATTTCTACATTCTCCTCTTCAAGTTGACCCCTAACCTTTAATTTAAGCTTCTTCTCTGTTCTTTTTAATAAGAGATTTTGGGTTCAAATTCTGATAATGCCATTTATCAATAAATGACCTTAAGGAAATCACATGCCTTTTCCATGTCTCAATTTCCACGTCTGTAAAATAAAGATGACTTGGTGCCTTCGCCGTGTGTGTATTTGATGGCAGAGTGGAGTGTCTAGCACATATAACGGGGTCAAGGTAAATCTTGAAACTCTATCTTCTTCGGTCTGGGATGGAATTCGAAAGAGTAATTCCTATACAGCTTTTCAAATACTTTTTCCCAGGTGCTTAGATTAAGAGAATTTAATGGCAACCCACATATAGGAGTGTGGGTAGGGTAAAGGGCATAAAAAAGGGATGATGAGATATTTAAAGTCAGCAGCTTAAGGAAGCCATTATAATCCCTTAGGTCTGGAGGGGCCAAGGGAGGAAATGACATTTCTAGAGCCCATGAGAACTGGAAATATAGAGGAGGGGTAGCTTGGTGCGAACTCTGCTAAATCTAATGCTTCTCTGACTTATTTGACTGCAAATCTTTTCCGAAAATAATGAATTAAAATATTGCCAAATGCTGATGTTCTGCGCATAAAGGAGGGGATTGGATTCTGGAGTAGAAGATATCAAATCCCCTCTTCACACTGGAGTTCAATGAGTTAATAATTATTTCATGGTATGATATATTGGTGTCACTATTATGCTTTCCTTCTGTACACTTAGGATATGAGTGTTTTAAGCTCTCTTCTTTTTTTTCAAGGGAAAGGGTGTTAATATGGTTGATTATATAATTTGTATGGGTCTACAATTTACTAAGGGGAAGTGTTACATATTATAAAGGCATAAACCCAGGCTTTCTTTGTCCTTGGAATTACTTTTTTTCTTTAACTGGTTCCAAAATTTATATTTAGAAGTATAGAACTTCAGTATAGCCTTTCACCAATAAGCCTTACATTTGGCATACGTGCTGGGTTGATAGCTATAAATAATGTAGCACTTGAATTTTGATTCTGTTATTGTTTATGTGTGTTAGTTGCCCTTCAGAATTGAGCGGGACCAAGGGGAGCATGGTTGGCAAACAGAGCTTCAAAAATTCTGGGTTTCTGGCCATATTATCAAAACCATGGACACCCCACCTTCCAAAGGAGAATAGCCATTCCATTGGCTGTTTTCTAATTGATGAAGCTAAGAAAATCCATTTTGACTTTATAGTTGCTTCATTTGAGCTGGTAGATCCGGAATTTAAATAACTCTACTATAAGAGTAATCTTTTCATTGTAGAATTTAATTGTGAAGAGTGAATAATGAGAGGACATTTCCCGTGGAGTGCTGTCTTAGGGTCCTGGAAGAAATAGATGGCACACTCAAACTGGATAAATGAAGAGGGATTTATAAATAGACTGTTTACAAGGTGTGGGCAGGGAAACCAATAAAAGATGGTAAAGTATCCTAGGACTAGGGTTCATGATGAGCCATTATTAGCTTTAGGCCTGAAAAAAAAAGTGTATTTATCACATTTGAAAAGAGTAGCTGTGGTCAGGGCATCTCAGATCTATGTCCTTTGGGATTCAGTCAACCCAAGGGAAAATGCAAGCCAGGAGACAAAAACCTGATCATACTCTCCTCCTGCTTTATAATCCCCTTAAGATGGTTCAACCAAACCAGAAGCCAGAGGTCAAGGGAGCCTGTTGACTCAATCCAGATCCCTTTTAGGGTAGAGAATACATCTGATGGGGGAATGGAAAATACCTTGTACAGGTGCCAAGAGGTAAAGTCACATTCTTTGATAACTTTCACAAGAAAGGAAAGGTCATAACTGAATCTATTCAACCCAATTCATCCTAAGCGTTGAAAGTTTACCTTGGCTTACTTCTCTTTAGTCATTTTTAAGCTATCATTACTGTTTTCCATTGTGATAGGAAGAACCATCCCTATTTTGAAATGAATATGCGTTTATTTAATTTTATTTTACAAGCATGTATAGCAACTACCATGTGTCAGGCACAGTTCTAAGTACTTTAAATATGCTAATCCTTTAATTCTCGTAACAGTTTTCCAATTGTTACTATTATTCTCCTCATTTTGCAAATGAGAAACTGAACATAGGCTAAATAACTTGCCTAGCGTCATAAACCTAAGAAGTGGTCAGCATCTGCATTTAGGCAGCCTGATTCCATGGCCTTACTTACTTTATTTTATTTTTTTACCATTTTTCATCTTGCTTTTTTATTTTTAAAATTTTACAGTATTCTGTGGACATACTTCCATATCAGTTCATATAATGTCATCTCATCCTCTGAGGGAAGCATGGTATTCCACTGTGTGAGGGTTCACTAATTTATTAACTTATCCACTGTGGAAGGATATTTAGGATTTTTTTCCCTTCCAAATTTTTGTTATTACAGACAATGCTACTATTAAATACTTTTATTATGTTTTGTTGATTCTCAGAGGCACATTTTTTCACATTTTAGTATCTGTGAATTTTTGCAGTTGTTACACATTCAGCTGGCTGCCATGAACATAATCATCATTACCCATGTATGCATCAAATTGGTCATAGCTACTTATAGTGTTGATATTTTAATTTAGTTATGGACATTAGTGGTATATTAACATTTTGCTTACTAAAATTTCTTCAAAACTTTTCCAATGATTTGACATTGAAAACAGAAAGTTGTTTATGTAGAAAACCATGGAAATAGATCAGCAATGTATAAAAGCAAGTATCAGCATCAGAATGGCTTGCAGGAAAGAGAAAATAGGACATTTAAAAGAGACACTGAAATTCTGAAATCTTTTATTTTTTTTATTTTTAAAATTTATTTATTTATTTTTTTGTGTGGTACGCAGGCCTCTCACTGTTGTGGCCTCTACCGTTGTGGAGCACAGGCTCCAGACGCGTAGGCTCAGCGGCCATGGCTCGTGGGCCCAGCTACTCCACGGCATGTGGGATCCTCCCAGACCGGGGCACGAACCTGTGTCCCCTGCAACGGCAGGCGGACTCTCAACTACTGCACCACCAGGGAGGCCCAAAATCTTTTATTTTAAAAAAATTTATTTATTTTTGGCCATGCCACATGGCTTGCAGGATCTTAGTTCCCCAATCAGGGATTGAACTCAGTCCCTCAGCAGTGAAAGTTCAGAGTCTTAACCACTGGACCACCAGGGAATTCCCTCCATGGCCTTCTTTTAAGTCATAGACTATGCTGCTTGCCTATATGGTATGCTGTCTTGCTAAGTAATTAGCCTGTACATTCTCAACTGCCTCTATTAAACAGTTAAAGTAGTGTCCTTTCTTTCACATGTGGTGGTAGGGTGTTGTAAAAAGAGCATGCACTTTGGAATCCAAGGCTGCTCCTGGTAGCGTGCTGGGCCCCAGGCAACTTACCCAGAACCTGATCAAAATAAAAGTCCTTGAGAAATGACTGTGATCTTAATTTAACATCCTTCCTGGGCACCTTGGGATATCACTAAGGGAGATGTTGCTAAATTGAATTCAAGTAATTATATTAAAAGCAGGTTGATTATCCTGAACATTGCTCCCTGCCAAGCATGGAAGCCCACAGGAGCTGACTGTTGTCCTACCAAAGAGTCAAGACAGTCAGATACACCTAGGTTCAAATCCTAGAAATGCTTATTTGTTGTATGACTAACTTGAGGGGTGAGAATGGCAGGGAACATTTAATATAGTTGTCAAAACATGCGTTTCAAAAGAAAAGACAGAGTCCAGGTTTTAGTTCCACTGTTAATTCAGTATTTGTCTAGTTATTTAACCTCTGATTTGTAGCTTACTCATCTATAAAATAGGGCTGAAAATAGCTACTTCCCAAGTTGTTGAATAAATCAAGTGCAGTAATGCATGTATATATAGCAGTGTTTGAAATACAGTAAGCATTCACTAAGTGAGAGTTAGCTTTATTTTATCACTCTCCTCTTCCTCATCATCAGTGTCTTTGGGAAATGCCCCAAACCATTGTGGTTCCGCTGAGGCTGTCAATAATAGTTTCTTCTATGCCCTCTGCTTGAAGGGTTGGGCAAGAGACCGAGACCTGGTTGACCAGAAGTCCTCAGGAATTGGTCCAAAGGATGCTGTATTAGTTTCCTCAGGCTGCCGTAAAAATATCAACAGAAAGAGAAATTAATTCTTAAACAACAGAACTTTATTCTGTCACATTTTTGAAGTCCAGAAATCTAAAATCAAGGTGTTAGCAAGGTTAGTTCCTTCTGGAGACTCTGAAGGAGAATCTGTTTTATGCCTTTCTCCTAGCTTCTGGTGGTTGCTGGCAATCCTTGGTGTTCCTTGGCTTATGGACACATCACTCTAATTTCTGCCTCCATCATCACATCAGCTTCTCCTCTGTGTCTTTTTCCTTTTTGTGTCTCACAAGGACACATGTCATTGGAATTAAAACCCACCCAGTTAATCCAAGATGATCTCAGGTAGAGGTCATTAACTTAATTACATCTGCAAAGATTCTTTTCCAAATAAAGTCACACTCACAGGTTCTGGGTAGCCATATTGTCTGGGGGCCACTTTTCAGTCCATTCCAGATGGGCACCTGATTCAATCAGGGTTCTTCCATGACTATCAAACTCATCTCGTAGAGAGAGCTTCTATAAAAATCAAGACATTAAAGATGTAGTAATGGGGAAAGAATGGGAAAAGGAGAAAGAGAGGGAAGAGAGAGTGAAGAGGGGGGCAGGGGGAGAGAGAGAGAGAGAGAGCTCAGTATCTCAAGGGAACACCTGGATCCCATAGAGCCCTAAATAATTTCCACCTCTGGACTTCTCAGTTCCATAAGCTAATGTTTTTTATTCTTTATATAAGCTTGTATAAGTCGAGTTTTATCACACGTATCTAAAAGAATCCTAAATAATTCAACTACTAATACTAACAGATGCTAATTCCTTTTCTTTATCTGCCCTTGGTAGGAAGGGGAAAAGGGATTGTTGGAAAGAGCTTCCTGATAGGTGGTTACTTTAGCTGGAGATGGAGTAGACACTAGCCCTTCTCACACTGGATTATAGCTGCTTGCTTCCTTCTAAGGATGCTTAGCTTAAGAGCTACCACATACTGAGAGCTTTCTACTTTGTAAGTACTGAGAAAAAAGCTTTGCATATATTATATTTTATCTAATCCTGTAGAAAATCTATGAGAGAAATGATATTATCCTCATTTATAGATAAGAAAAGTGAAGCTCAAAAAGTTGAAGTATTGTCACATTTCTTGCAATTAACAAGGAGTTCTCTCAGGCAGCAACTATGTTGTCTTCACTGTGGTATCTCCAGGATTTATCCCAGGGCCTGGCACATAGTAGAGCAATGGTTCTTAAAGTGTGTTTCCTGAATAAGCATTACCTGCTTTACCTGGGGTCAAATGTAAATTATCAGGCTCCACTCCATACATACTGAATCAGAAACTCTGGGGTGGGATCCAGCTCCCAGGTGATTCTGGTGCACTAAAACTTGAGAGCCACTAAGTGGGTATTCATTAAGTGTAGAAAAACAGTGAAATACTGAACCTAAAACTGGAAGTCTTAGTTAAGGGAAAAGGTTTAGTCTAGGGTCTATGGTTTCCCACAAAATAACCTGACTTCTACTATTAGAGTGACAAGTGCCTGTAGGTACCCTAAATTTACCCTGATCCTTATGTGATCTCAGCTGACTGCTAAGTTATTCCTTTGGCATATAGAGTTTGGAACCCATTGCAGTACACTTGACATAATCATAAACACATTGAAAGCAAGTACTTCTCGCCTTCCAGACAATGGAGGGCTTCAATCTCTCTTCACGTACAGTCCTGAGCTCTGTTTCTGGTGTCTTTCAGCCTTTCCTTACAGCACACAATTGCAGAGGAAAAAAATCATCTGTTCACACCGTTTAGGCCATTGCTTACCTAATGGGACATATAATGTGATGAAATTGCCACCTGGTGGTTGAGATATGGGACAGTTCCCAAGGGGATAATTAGGCGGCCTATTATTCACTATTTTAACTGTACCTACTCCAAAGGCGTGCCTGTGGAGTTAGTTCATGTTATGACAAGCTTTAGATTGAAACTGAGATTTTCAACACTTTTAAAGTGGCAGAACAACAGTGTCTAGATTTAGGGGGAAAAAAATCCCAGCCACTTGATTTTAAAGAAAAAATTATCATAGATGCAGGCATTTAACACATAGAATGAAACATGACTGAAGGACAAAAATGAAGAGTAGTACATAAAAGCCCAGAGTTTAGAAATTGGTACATTCATTCATTTTGAAAACAATGTTCCATGTTATGAATGTAATATCATATGTAGAAATAATATTGATAGAAAGTTAAATATCTCTTAAAAATGTAACTTTATAGTATATATTTCTGGGAAATTCCAGGACAATTTGAGTCTTTTAGATGCAGTCTCTCCCTGGGGAGTATTGAAGTACTGTATTAGTTGGGATGGAATAGGTTTTGCTGCAAAAACAAATTAATCTTGAAGTACCAATGACCTAGCAACAACACCAAAGGTTAATTTCTCTCTCATTCTCCACGTCCAACACAGTTTGATAGGGAACAGTTTTCTACATAGCTGCTCAAAGACTCAGGCTAATGAGAAGCTCTGACAATTGGTACTTTCATCATCTGGACATGAGAACGCAGCATTACCAGAGCTTAGGAAGAAAACGCATTGGCTTCTCTATGTTCTGGCCTAGAAGTGATATACATCACTTCCCCTCATGGCCCATAGGCCAGAACTTATCACCTGGCTTCACTCAGCTGTGAGAAACTTGGAAATATGGGGGTAGTACACATATTTTTGGAGAGTAGTGAATATCTGTGTCCAAAGCACCTATTTGTTGTAACTAATTTGATTTCCTTCTAGGTCACCCTGAGGCTCAAATCTGGATTCTGATAGCCTATTGGGACATCACATCAAAGTCCTCAACTCTTATAGTAGACTCTGAATATTGTCTCTGTCTCCTTGGATAGCCATAGCATGAGAATCTTCTTTCTATAGCTGATATCCAGCTTTTATCAAAACATTAAGAGAAAAAATATTGCCTCAAGGGCTTATAAGAGATTTTCTTTTCAACTGTTTCTTCAGGACTAAGTAAATTTTTAGAATTGAACTAGATCACCAGAAAGTACCATTCCTGGGCCTCCTTAATTTAACCTTGTATAGAAATACCTTTAGTGAGTTAAATTTTAATATAATATAGAAGCAGCAAAAAGTTAGTCATTCGTGAAGATATTGGCTCTTTCATCATTAAATAATGACTGGGTAAACCTCTGTGTTCTTTTCCCCATTGCTTTGGCTACTAGGAAGCTCAGACCTAGATTTAATGTTTATCAAGAGTCAACACAAGAATACTGTATTGGGCAGCTCTAAATTCTTGAATACCCTTTGTATAAAGACCCATGGGATACCATCTTTTTATGGATCAGAGTGGAATAGATGTAGACTTTGGAACTGTAGGCTTTAGTATTAGATTTGAACCCAGAGTCTAGCAATTCTTGTCTTTAGTGACCCTGGTTCAATAACTTCATCTTCTTCCTTCTTAGTATGCTACTATAGAGGATTAACTGAGGTCCCGCATAGCCTTGTGGTTAAGAGTTTGAATCCTGGAACCAGGCTTAGGTTTGAGCCGCATTACTAATACTTACTAGTTATGTGGCCTTGGGCAAATCACTTAGCCCTCTGTACTTTGATTTACTCATCTGTATAATAGGGATAATAATAGTATCTATATCCAGAGTTATTGTGAAAATTAAATTGGTTAATATATGTAAAGCCCTTAAAATAGTGCCTGGCACAGAAGAAATAGTATATTAGTTAGTGCCAGCTATTATTACGATGAAGACATAGACATTGTAGACAGTGTTTACAGAGAATCTTTCACCTAGTAAGTGCCTTATTATATAGAAGCAGCAAAAAGTTAGCCATTCATGAAGATATTGACTCTTATTATTAAATAATGGCAGTGTAAAACTTGTACTCTTTTTTTCCCCTTTCCTTTGGCTACTAGGAAACTCAGAGTTAGGTTTAATGCTTAGTCATTATATCTACACATCTTTACACTGTTGGATTTACTTGTATGTAATATAAAATGCTGAAATCCTCTTTTAAAAGAAGGCAGGGTAAAAACAGTTTTTTAATAGTAGAAACGTACTAAGATCAATTTTTGTTATTATAACATTTTTTTCTTCCTTTCTTCCTTCCCTCTTTCCTTCCTTCCTTCATTTCTTCATTCATTCCTTCCTTTTTTCCTTTCTTCCTTTCTTTCTAAGGCAGGTAGGACTGGAGAGATTTCCATCCTACTCTGTAACTCCTGTGTTACAGGGCTAACCTGTGTAGGAGCTACATATTCTTCTGGGAGGAAGCAAGCAGCTAAGTGAAGTAATACTTTTTTTTTTTTTTTTACGGTATGCGGGCCTCTCATTGTTGTGGCCTCTCCCGTTGCGGAGCACAGGCTCCGGACGCGCAGGCTCAGTGACCATGGCTCATGGGCCCAGCCGCTTCGCAGCATGTGGGATCCTCCTGGACTGGGGCACGAACCCGCGTCCTCTGCATCGGCAGGCGGACTCTCAACCACTGCGCCACCAGGGAAGCCCTGAAGTAATACTTTTGAAAATACCCATGATTTAAATAATGGAAGGGTTTCCTAAATTCTCTACAGTTTATTTTCAAGTTTCAGTGACTCCTTCTCTTACTAAAGCTATTTCCCTCTTACCATGCCTTGTATCTCTCTCACTGACTGGCAAGTAGCTTGTACCCTCTGAGCTCTGCTCTCCCTGAAAAATATCTGTGATTAAATACCCCACTCATTATGGACAGAAGGAAGAAGTAGAACTCAGGGGATTTGTTTCAGACGACTCCTGGTTTCATTTGAACTGGTGTGTAAAGAGGCACAGTTCCAGAAAGATATGACTGTTGGAAAGAATTCAGTGAAATGAATGAAAATATGGTCTGTGGCAGGTTGGAAGTATTGAGTTCTTAGGAACTGTCAGAGGCCAAGCACATAATAAACTTCAATAAATGACAAGATGATGTGGGAAAATAATTGCCCAGAGGTTTATGGTGGGTATGAACACCTAGGAAGAAGAGGAAATGCGGAAGAGGATTTCAGACAGCATGGCTGTGAGCAATAGAAAGAAAGGTATCTCTCTGCTGAATTCCAAGTACCTATTGTTTATGCAATTCTTTTTGGAATTAGTCATTTTTATCACCCAGAACATTTCCCATGTGGTTTTGTATTGTCACCTGACCTCTTACCTGTGGATGTCTTATTTCCACAATATAATTATAAATTACTGGATGGCAGGGACCACAGCTATCCTTCTCTGTGTCCCTGTCAATGAACAAATCAAATGGTTCTAATCCTAGCTCTGCTGTTCACTAATGGTGCAAAGTAGGACAAGTTCCTTGTCTAAGTTTTAATTTCTTCTGCAGACTGGGGCAAAATTCACACTGTAGAATTTTAGGGAAGTTTAATGGTATATAAAATTCTTGGATATATTATGTAAGATGCAAATGCCAGCTATTAGCGTTCCCTCTCACAGTGGCTGATCACGGTGCCTGACATAATATGTATAATATTGCACTGTTATAGTATAGATTGGTACAATATATAGTATAGTATAGTACATAAATGTACAATATGTAGTGTATAAATTATAGTATAATTACCCTACATATATGGATTTATAATATATAAGTAAAGTAAAAATATGTAGCCCATTCACATAAGCTTTTACAACTTTGTGAACCTTGTTTTGCTACTTATGTATGTACCCATTTTGTATGTATTAGGTATTCTATATCTATGTATATATTTAATATACACCTGGAGTCTCAGATAATGGAATTAGCCTGAAAGTTTCCCATGTTAGGGAGATCTTGAGTAAATTAAGCAGACCTACAATCCAGCCTCATGTTCCAGTGTTTGGCTGTATGTCAAGTGCTGTGAGGCTCATTTGACTGTGACCTACAGGTCCGAGGTATCAGGAAAGCACCAGGGTGGTCTGAAGCTGAACTGAGTCAAGTTGCACAGACCATTGGGAGCTAGCTCTCTTTAATGGGGAAAGTCACATGGAGCTTGGTTGATGTGACCTAACCATGAAGTTTCATTTTCAATCGCCATTTCTATGAAATCTCTCCTAATTGATTACAGAATCCAAATTCAAGGAGAACAAGCAGCTGTCTCTAATTCCTTTTAAGCTCTCTGCAGACCCCAGCACCACTTTTCTCTTCAAGTGCTCTCCATTCCATAAGGGGAATGAAGCAGCAAAGAGAGGGGGAGTAGGTAGCTGGTTTGCATGCAGCACAGACAGGAAGATCAATCAGTCTCACGCAGGTGTCTTAATCAGAGGCCTGCCGTTCGCTGTGGTGGTTGAGTGCTACCTCCTTGCCAAAGGCATCTTCTGTTCAGAGATGCTATTGATTGCTCCTCTCCCCTTCTCTTCTGGGAGAGTGTCCGGCTGCAAGGTGGTGTCAGGAGAAGGGCAAGGGGAAAGGTGTTTTGTTAACAGTGCATGGGATTTGGAGCCAGGCTCTAATTTCCAAAGCAGCAGATACAGTGCCACTCAGTGCAGACTTTTTAGAATGGTGATGAGTGGGGCTGTATGGAAGAGGAGTGAAGAGCCAAGGATGCCCGTAGAAGGATAGGGGAGAGTGATTCAGTGAGTGTGTAAGCAGTGGATTCGGTTTAGACATGAAGATGGTAGGACCGTAAAAGAGGTTATGCTGAGTGTATTATCTCTGCCTGGAAGAAACAGGAGAGAGTTGCTGGTTAAAACCATTTCTCTGGAGAAATGTAAAATCTGGAAATCAGGCAGGGACTGAGGGTGTAATGGATCTATTAGTAGACTCTGCTTAATACATTAATTATTTCTATGTGGACATTGGTGAGCAGGCAAGAATATCCTTAGAAACTGAGATCATAGAAGAAACTTAAATTATTTTGCACATAGAATTGGGAGTAGGAAATATAGAATTTAATAATTCTTGATTCAGAGTTTGCTATGAGGATGAATAATTGAACACAATCAAAGACATTTTTTTTCCTTCAAGCTAGAGAAGTAATGTTGGGTCCGAGACACAGTGGGAAGGAGACTCAAACCAATATAAGGTTATAAATGAGAAGATGATGTAATTTTGTATATTGAATGGTTATGAAAATCAGAAACATTCTTTACTGCTTGACTGTTGTTAAGCAATTCAGAGGCAGATATATAAACTGAGGCAAACTGAAGCTTCCAAAGCTATAAAGCAGTAAACTGAGAGAAACGGAAAAAAAGATTTTCAAGTCTCAGATAGACATAGATTCAAATTTTAGGTCAACCACTTGTCATTGTACTTTGGTTGAATTTCCTGTTTTTCTGAAACTCATTTTTTTATAGGTCATGTGGGGATAACGTGTGCTAGTGTGCTCCCTCCCCACCTTGCAGGTCTATATTCATTTTCTACCTTTTTCTGACATATTCTATGCTGGAGACACTTACCTCTGTGTGTGCTTCCCCTGGGCTCCCCTGCCAGGTGACTTCAGGTTGGGTTTGGCCAATGGGAGATACCAGCAGGTCGAGAGCTATGTCCAGGTATTTCTTCCTCATTCTTTCCCTACTTTTGCACCAGGTCTCTGGCAGCGGCTTTGTCCTGTCATGACCAGAGTTCTTACCAGGTGGACCCTCCTCATGGTTCCTATTCTCACTGGGCTCCAATAATGTTCTCTCTTTGTGCCTGTCAACCTGGGGAAGTCAGGTAAAAGTCTCCCATTGTTGCTAATGGCTGAGTGCCTCACATGCATTGTTTGTTCTCTTAATCCTGTCCACCCCCATTGACATGAACCATCTGGGGTGAATCCTGTTTTCTGATGGAACCCTGATTGATACATAACCGTTGTTGCATTTCAAAGAAACTGTTAAAGTATCCTCCCATCAAATACAGAAAGGGGTATCATTTCTAGAATAGTCCTCAAAAGATGGTGTGTGGTAGGCTGAATAATGGCCCCAAAGATGTCCAGGTTCTAATACCTGGAACCTGTGAATCTCGCCCTATGTGACAAAAGAGGTTGCCAGATATTATTGACTTAAAGATCTTGAGATGAGGAGATTATCTTGGATTATCCGGTTGGGATCTAAATGCCATCACAAGTGTCCTTATAAGAGGGAGGAAGAGGGAAATTTGACCCAAAAGAATAGGGCAATGTGACCACTGAATCGGGATGCTCACTGCTGGCTTTAAGATGGAGGAAGGGACCAAGAATCAACACATGCCTAGAATGTAGCTCTAGAAGCTGGAAAGGGTGAGGAAAAGAGTCTTCCTAGAGCCTCTGGAGGGAGCATGACTCTGACAACACCTTGAATTTGGCCCAATGAAACTGATTTTGGACTTCTGACCTCCAGAACTGTAAGAGAATAAATTGTGTTGTTGTAAGCCACCGAGTTTGTGGTAATTTGTTACAGCAATCATAGGAAACTCTCAGTGAACATACCAAGGTACAGGACTTAGCTTGTAGGTTGCAGTCACAGAATGCAATCCTCAGCTACCATATCCTTTATCGGGATGCACTCATGTGAGCCAAGATATGAGACTGATGCATAAAATCACAATGACAACTCATCAATTCTCCATGAGAGATCTAACTCTCCTGTTGACTGGAAGACATGTCAAACTGACCAGTCTATTTTCTCCCTATAAACAGACAGGCTTGGGAAATCGGTCCACAGTCAGGATGCCAGTGTAGTGATTTATAATTAAAAAAATAAAATTCTGCCACACAGATGGGAATCTTCAACATTTTCACAAGCAGCCCATTTTCCACCCTCCAGCAGGCAAATCTGGAAAGACAAATCACAGCTGAAGGTTGTTTGTGCAACACTGACTCTGAACAAGGGCAGTTAGATTAATTACTTGCTGAATGGTGACAGACTTTGAGAATGAAGCACTTGAATTCCTTTGGCTAGAATCTTATTATCCATCTCTCTTTTAGGGAAGACCTTGCCACAGAGCCAGGATAGGTGTGCTTGTTTTGTAAGATTCCCTTTCTCCTGGTCCATACCTGGATGGTCGATAACAAATTAACCCCTGTGTTTTTTTTTCCTATGTGAGTATCCATCCTTCCACCTATTTTGGGGGCTATGTGGAGCTTTAATTCTATCCAGAGTTGAGTCTTTCTGGCATAGAACCCATATAGTTTCTTTAAAGTAGCCTTACATATCTCATTATGTGTTGACATAATAATAAAATGGACAATCATATTTTCCTTCAAGTTGTGGTAGAGAGATATGCTTCAATGTTTTTCCATAAACTAATAACAAATCTTGTGAGGATCATACAAGGTAATGTATAAAAAGGGCTCAGCTCTGTTCTATAGAGAGGGCAATCAATAAACGTCATTTCTCATGTCATACTCCCCGAGTGCCTGGAGTGTAGTATGGTGTAAGGATACGTTGGAAGGTTAAAATTCAGAATGAGAACATCAGAACCTGTCATTCTCTGACAGTCTTAAACATCTCAGGGAAGCAGAAAGCCCAGCATTTAAAGCTCTGTTTCTTTGTTCTTTTGATGGAACATATATTGTTCCTGAAAGAAATCTATTTTTTTCTATTTCACTCTAATCTAACTGTAGAGATACTTTCAGACAGGGACAAGATTTTATTATTACAGAGACTTATGAAATCCTCAGTAGGCAAACACATCTTTAAAAGACAGTGTCTTCACTTTACATGTTGATATATTGTAGAAAAATAAACTTAAATGATAAATGTATTTCATTTAAAGTTTGTAAATCATATTTTTATATAATAGCCATCTTTCCCCACATATATTACAACTCCTGAAGCATATTCCTATCAATAAATTGAATGCTGGAGAATAAAAATATTCATCCTCGAGGATGTAGCAAACTTAAAATTATATAATTAACCAGATACTAATAATTTCATAATAAAACATTCTCACAAATTGTCCTATACAGTACTATACTTAGGGCACAATGTAGCAGAAAGAAATGATCTCAGATTTCAAAGCTAGACAGATATGGTTTTAAATGCTGGTTTGGCATAAAGTGTTCATCTCTAAAATGATGCTGATAAAATCATGTAGGTAGATAACCTGGTTTATAATTATTTGTTAATAATGAGAATAACAGCTGCATTTTCTTGATGATGATACAGATAAATTCAATAATGTCTGGAACTAGAAAGTTGACAATGATTTATGGGAAGAGAAAAAACCCTTTTATAGAAAAATACTTAACTGTTTTTTTTCCATTTTTAAGTTTATCAACTTTAAATATTTTCCCCTATACCTATCTTATTCTCTTACCTGTTCTCTCTAGACATGTTTATTAGAGGTAGTGATTTCAACTGTAATAGAGATAATGTGTTGTACCTGATACTTAAAATAAAGAAGCACTTTTTTAAAAAAATTTAAGAATTAGGGAAGAAAATGCATTTTAGTATCATAGAAAACTGCAGACATTATTCCAAGGACTTATATCAAATCAGCTGGTAGTGAGCTAAGTCACTGTTTGGTGTCGCTTGGTTACAGGAAATGAGGGACAAGGATTCTGGGAAAAAACAGGAGTGTTTTGTTACCGAATCTAGAATTTCTGGAAAAGAGTTAGTTAATGGAAGTCTTCCTTCACCTGAGTATCTGCCTCCTAAACACAACAGCTCACATTTTCATATTGTCTTTCTATAGTATTTGATGCAGTCGCCTCAAACACAGAGTAAAGACAGTTGTACAGATAGTATTATTATACCCCCTTCCCTTTCTAATTTGTTATATCTTATTTTGTTTTACAGCTGAGGCAGTAGACACACTTTTTTGGCATAGAGTAGGAATCATTCTGTTATGGCTCTTTAGACCCATGTACTCTGGAACTATAATTCTTTTTAATAAGTAGAGAACAGAATTTAGAAAAGATGATTCTATTTTGACCTCAAGTCAGATACTTGAGATGCTAAAATATTACAAATCTTTCAGTATATGAGTTATTTTCATCATGTGTCTGTCCCATTCTTAAAAAAGGCATTTGAAAATTTAAAAAGGAAAAACCATCCTCTTTGCAGAAAAAAAGACATTAACACACGTACGTAAGTATTTCACAATTAATTTCAGTGTTGGATTCGTTCTTGAGTTTGATAGAGTGTTCCCAAACCTAGCTAATCATCACAGTTATTGGAGGTCCTTTAAAACTTACAGATTACCTGCCTCTGCTCTAGCAGATTCTGATTGATAAGTTTGGGAAAAAGCCTTATATACTTGAATCATTTCCTTAAATATAAGATGAGATCAAAGGAAGACAAAAGTCAACAGATATGACCAGCAAAGTAGTTAAAGGCTGTTTTTACACTGTCGAACATAGATCAGTGGAGAACTTGTGCAAATAAGTCAGGTGACTGTTTGAAAAATACATTTCTGGAGTGACTTTATCATAAAAACTTTACTTTCAAAAATACATTTCTGGAGTGACTTTATCATAAAAACTTTACTTTCATTTTGTCCATAATGGTCATGAAAATACATAATGGAAAGCTATGGGCATAGAAAGGGTGTGCAGAATATGGTATGGGGAGGAAAGGTTTGCAGGATATAGAACAGAGAGGAAGTTTTCCTTTCCACTGTTGGTAGCGTCTAGGAAGTACCTGGGAAACTGATCAACCTGGAGGCACAGAGACTTCTGGAAGATGATACTGTGTTTTCACTTTGTCAGGTTTTAGACATTGAATAGTTGAGTAAAAATATTCAGTTCATTTTGGATATAAAGCTAATTATTGAGTCATGAAAGAAGGATGATAAGCAATAATGAAATTATAAGCAACATTCTCTGATGAAACAACAAAAATCTCTTAAAAGAAAGTTAACAGATTTGCAATGAGATGTTTTGAAATATTTTAAAAATTTCCCTCATGGATTTTCATTAGGAAAACAAAATACACCATTTGCAAGAACTGTTTCTTTGCTGTCTTAACCAGAGAAAATCTTTGGGTACAAAGTATTAGGCAGAATGTTAGAAATAAAAGGGTCCAAATCTCCATCACCAAGTGTTAATTCCTTTCCTCTTTTTTTTTTAGTTTAATAACGATTTCAAAGATTGATTCTACTTGCAGCTTTCAATATTAATTAATATTGTAAACACAACAAATTTATACACGTTGATGAAAATGCTAGGATATTGATGCAGGGAATTTTTCCATAAGGAGAAAATTTCTTTCTATAACTTGTCCCTCTTAAATATAACTTGTTGAGAAAAAGTTGTAAAGATGTTTTATAGCAGAACTAGGATAAGAAAATTCATTGAGCACACTTATATGTAAACAACTGAAGTAGCAGAGTATTATGGAGAATATCAATTTGAAGAGGTAGGATACCTGGATTCTGAGGTGTGTTATATTTCTCTTCTGAGAGCCTCAGTTTTTATAAACCTGTACGTGGTGAAAAGTGTGGGTGCATGCACAGCGGGGATGTCATATCCTGGAAGATCACACGTTTATTCAAGAAGCATTAATTGAGTGCCTACTTCATTAAAGTCTGATGGTAGACACTGGAGATCCAGATGTGATAATGACTTAGCCCTCAAAAAGCATCTGAAGTCTAGTGGGGCAGCAAGATGGTAACTAAAGAAATTACAGGACAGCATGATAGGGGGAGGATACAGAAGCAAGTGAAATGTATAGGGTTCTGTGAGAAGGAGAGCTTGAGGACTGCATGATTTCTAAGTTTCCTCCAACTACTTTTTAAGATGGATCCTTATTTAGGATTTGATGGTGGGTAGGAAAAGGGCCCAAAACATGGCAAGAAATGGGAGCCCAAACTGGTGGGAATGACTGAGTCTTTGGAGACTGTGAACATCCAACTTTTATTCATTGTTGTGTCTAAATCTCCCTACTTCTCTAACCATTTAGTAAAGTCTGCTCTGTGTACACCAGCCTCATGCAAATGGTTGCTTTATAGGAATCAAGGGAAAGCAGCCAAGTTCCAAGTCTGATATGAAACAGAGAAAAAGTAACATTCATAAGGCAACATGAGCCTTAGATTTAAACTTAAACAGGATACTGAATCCAGAGGTGACTCTGAGAATTGTTAAGCAGGTGGGAATTTGCAGTAACCTCATGTTGGACTGCCATTGGTTTCTACAGAAGAAATAAGAATAATTGTGCTGGAAAATTTTCCATTTTTTTTTTCTCTCTAGAATCACACTCTTCATGCATTTTCACCATGCTCTGTGCCCCAAGAAGATAATAATCCTTATGGATTTTATCCAAGGGCTGTCTTGCCCTCTGAACTCTGATTTGGTTTGAACAATGGGAAGCACTAGCAGGCGGGTGGGAGGAGGGAGAAAAATGAGATGGGGAATTTAGTTCCCTGATTTCCTTTCTGCAGAGTTCCACGGGTTGTTTGCCTCTGTCTCCAATGAGCGCAGGTCTTGGCAGAAGGTCTTGTTTGACCGTCCCATGGTCCCTTCATTCCTAATGATGACAAAAGCTCCCCTGCAGTTACTAGCCCCAGGGTACTGCACTGTTCCTTGTGATTTCCTAACAAATGCCCGCACTTATAAAATAGTTTATTAAACTCTCCTCAAGATACCTACTTTAAATGTGCCAATTGTTTACTTTTGGAAGCCTGACTAGTATAGGTGTAAAAGATGTATACTTACATATACTTTAAGTGAGTCCTATCTAAATACTGATAAGCAGTATGGAAACACAAAAATAAAAGAAAGATACGAAGGATAAATAACTCAGAAATAAAAAATAGTTGGTACTCAGTATGAAGATAAAGTGAATAACACTATAACAGGCACTACAATGAGTTCAGCAAAGTTTTTGGCAAATAAAATCATAGATATTTGTGTCACAGGGAATTAGTTCTATAACCTTATTTTGTAGATGAGAAACATAGACCTTCCAGGAAGAAACTGATTTGCTCAGTTACCCTGTTTTTTAGTGGTGGAATATGAGTATGTCTAAATGTGTATGAGTATGTATATGTGTGTGTGTGTGTGTGTGTGTGTGTGTGTGTGTGTATATGCACATTCTCATATTCTCTTATTTATTTATTTATTTATTTTTACCTATTTGTTTTTGTCTGAGATATTTGAGAGCAAGCCGTGGATGTCATAACCTTTCATATGCAAATTACTATGCATTCATCTTCTAAGAACTAGGGCATTCTGGGAAATAACCACAATAAAGCTACTAAAGTCAGGATATTTAATTTTTATATAATACTCTTATCTAAATATAGGCCATTTTGCCAATTTTTAAATAGTGTCCTTTATAGATTTTTGTTTGTCTTTCTTCAAGGAGCAAATCTAATAACAAGTATTTTATTTAGTCATTATGCCTCTTTAGTCTTCTTTCCTCTGAACTACTTTCTCAGCTTTTCATTATCTTTTATGACATTGGTATTTTAGAAGAGTACTAGCTAGTTATTTCTGCAGAAATTCAATTTATGTTTGTTTGGCTATTTGCTTATTTATTTATTTAGAATTTTATTTTATTTATTTTTTTATACAGCAGGTTCTTATTAGTCATCTCAATAAATGCCTGTCTGTCGATGGGCATTTAGGTTGCTTCCATGACCTGGCTATTGTAAATAGTGCTGCAATGAACATTGGAGTGCATGTGTCTTTTTTAAATTTTCTCTTTCTTTCTTTAATTTTTGATTTTTATTTTATTTATTTTTTTATATAGCAGGTTCTTATTAGTCATCAATTTTATATTCATCAGTGTATACATGTCAATCCCAATCGCCCAATTCATCACACCACCACCCCCAGCCCCCACCGCTTTCCCCCCTTGGTGTCCATACGTTTGTTCTCTACATCTGTGTCTCAATTTCTGCCCTGCAAACCAGTTCATCTGTATCATTTTTCTAGGTTCCACATATACGCATTAATATACGATATTTGTTTTTCTCTTTCTGACTTACTTCACTCTGTATGACAAGTCTCTAGATCCATCCACGTCTCAACAAATGACCCAATTTCATTCCTTTTTATGGCTGAGTAATATTCCACTGTATATATGTACCATATCTTCTTTTGAATTATGGTTTTCTCTGGGTATATGCCCAGTAGTGGGATTGCTGGGTCATATGGTAATTTTATTTTTGTTTTTTTAAGGAACCTCCATACTGTTCTCCATAGTGGCTGTATCAATTTACATTCCCATCAACAGTGCAAGAGGGTTCCCTTTTCTCCACACCCTCTCCAGCATTTGTTGTTTCTAGATTTTCTGATGACGCCCATTCTAAGTGGTGTGAGGTGGTACCTTATCGTAGTTCTGATTTGCATTTCTCTAATAATTAGTGATGTTGAGCAGCTTTTCATGTGCCTCTTGGCCATCTGTATGTCATCTTTGGAGAAATGTCTATTTAGGCCTTCTGCCCATTTCTTGATTGGGTTGTTTGTTTTTTTAATACTGAGCTGCAAGAGCTGTTTATATATTTTGGAGATTAATCCTTTCTCCGTTGATTCATTTGCAAATATTTTCTCCCATTCTGAGGGATGTTTTCTCGTCTTGTTTATGGTTTTCTTTGCTGTGCAAAAGCTTTTAAGTTTGATTAGGTCCCATTTGTTTATTTTTGTTTTTATTTCCATTACTCTAGGAGGTGGATCAAAAAAGATCTTGCTGTAATTTATGTCATGAGTGTTCTTCCTATGTTTTCCTCTAAGAGTTTTATAGTGTCCGGTCTTACATTTAGGTCTCTAATCCATTTTGAGTGTGGAGTGGGGAGTGTTCTACTTTCATTCTTTTACATGTAGCTGTCTAGTTTTCCCAACATCACTTATTGAAGAGACTGCCTTTTTTCCATTGTATATCCTTGCCTCCTTTGTCATAGATCAGTTGACCATAGGTGTGTGGGTTTACGTCTGGGCTTTCTATCTTGTTCCATTGTTCTATGTTTCTACTTTTGCACCAGTATCATATTGTCTTGATTACTATAGCTTTGCAGTATAGTCTGAAGTCAGGGAATCTGATCCCTCCAGCTTCATTTTTTTCCATGAAAACTGCTTTGGCTATTCGGGGCCTTTTGTGTCTCCATACAAATCTTAAGATTTTTTGTTCTGGTTCTGTAAAAAATGTCATTGGTAATTTGATAGGGATTGCATTGAATCTGTAGATTGCTTTGGGTATTATAGTCATTTTCACAGTATTGATTCTTCCAATCCAAGAACATGGTATATCTCTCCATCTGTTGGTATCATCTTTAATTTCTTTCATCAATGTCTTATTGTTTTCTGCATCTAATTTTCTTTTTTTGTAGTATCTTTGTCTGGTTTTGGTATCTGGGTGATTTTGGCCTCATAGAATGAGTTTGGGAGTGTTCCTTCCTCTGCAATTTTTTGGAAGAGTTTGAGAAGGATGGGTGTTAGCTCTTCTCTAAATGTTTGACAGAATTCACCCGTGAAGCCATCTGGTCCTGGACTTTTGTTTGTTGGAAGATATTTAATCAGTTTCAATTTCATTACTCGTGATTGGTCTGTTCATATTTTGTATTACTTCCTGGTTCAGTCTTGGAAGTTTATACCTTTCTAAGAATTTGTCCATTTCTTCCAGGTTGTCCATTTTATTGGCATAGAGTTGCTTGTAGTAGTCTCTTAGGATGCTTTGTATTTCTGCGGTGTCTCTTATAACTTCTCCTGTTTCATTTTTATTTTTATGGATTTGAGTCCTCTCCCTCTTTTTCTTGATGAGTCTGGCTAATGTTTGATGAATTTTGTTTATCTTCTCAAAGAACCAGCTTTTAGTTTTATTGATCTTTACTATTGTTTTCTTTGTTTGTAGGTCATTTATTTCTGTTCTGATCTTTATTATTTCTTCCCTTCTGCTAACTTTGGGTTTTTTTTGTTCTTCTTTCTCTAGTTCCTTTAGGTGTAAGGTTAGATTGTTTATTTGAGATTTTTCTTGTTTTTTGAGGTAGACTCGTATAGCTATAAACTTCCTTCTTTGAACTGCTTTTGCTGCATCCAGTAGTTTTTGGATCATCATGTTTGCATTGTCGTTTGTCTCTAGTTATTTTTTGATATACTCTTTGATTTCTTCAGTGATCTCTTGGTTATTTATGACATATTGTTTAGCCTCCACGTGTATGTGTTCTTTACGTTTTTTTCCTTATAATTCAGTTCTAATCTCATAGCTTTGTGGTCAGAAAAGATGCTTGAAATGATTTCAGTTTTTTTAAATTTACTGAGGCTTGATTTGTGACCCAAGATGTGCTCTATCCTGGAGAATGTTCCATGCACACTTGAGAGGAAAGTATAATCTGCTGTTTTGGGATTGAATGTCATATAAATATCAATTAAATTTATCTGGTCTACTGTGTCATTTAAAGCTTCTGTTTCCTTATTTATTTTCTGTTTGGATGATCTCTCCATTGGTGTAAGTGAAGTGTTAAAGTCCCCCACTATTATTGTGTTACTTTCGATTTCCTCTTTTATAGCTGTTGGCAGTGCCTTATGTATTGAAGTGCTCCTATGTTGAGTGCATATATATTTTTAATTGTTATATATTCTTCTTGGATTGATCTCTTCATCATTATGTAGTGTCCTTCCTTGTCTCTTGTAACATAGTCTATTTTATCTGATATGAGTATTGCTACTCCAGCTTTCTGTAGATTTCCATTTGCGTGGAATATCTTTTTCCATCCCCTCACTTTCAGCCTGAGTGTGTCCCTAGGCCTGAAGTGGATCTCTTGCAGACAGCATATATATGGGTCTTGTTTTTGTATCCACTCAGCAAGCCTGTGTATTTTGGTTGGAGCATTTACTCCATTCACATTTAAGGTAATTATCGATACATATGCTCCTATGACCATTTTCTTAATTGTTTTGGGTTTGTTTTTGTAGGTCCTTTTCTTCTCTTGTGTTTCTCACTTAGAGAATTTCCTTTAGCATTTGTTGTCGAGCTGGTTTGGTGGCGCTGAATTCCCTTAGCTTTTGCTCGTCTGTAAAGCTTTCGATTTCTTCATCGAATCTGAATGACATCCTTGCCGGGTAGAGTAATCTTGGTTGTAGGTTCTTACCTTTTATCACTTTAAGTATATCACTCCCTTCTGGCTTGTAGAGTTTCTGCTGAGAAATCAGCTCTTAACCTTATGGGAGTTCCCTTGTATGTTATTTGTCGTTTTTCCCTTGCTGCTTTCAATAATTTTTCTTTGTCTTTAATTTTTGCCAATTTGATTACTGTGTGTCTCAGCATGTTTCTCCTTGGCTTTATCCTGTATGGGACTCTCTGTGCTTCCTGGAGTTGGGTGGCTATTTCCTTTCCCATGTTAGGGAGTTTCTGACTATAATCTCTTCAAATATTTACTCTGGTCCTTCCTCTCTCTTTTCTCCTTCTGGGACCCCTAGAATGTGAATGTTGTTGCTTTTAATGTTGTCCTAGAAGCCTCTTAGGCTGTCTTCATTTCTTTTCATTCGTTTTTCTTTATTCCATTCCGCAGAGTGAATTCCACCATTCTGTCTTCCAGGTCACATCCATTCTTCTGCCTCAGTTATTCTGTTATTCATTCCTTCTAGTGTAGTTTTCTTGTCAGTTATTGTATTGTTTATCTCTGTTTGTTCTTTAATTCTTCTAGATTTTATTAAACATTTCTTGCATCTTCCTGATCTTTGCCTCCATTCTTTTTCAGAGGTCTTGGATCATCTTCACTATCATTATTCTGAATTCTTTTTCTGGAAGGTTGCCTATCTCCACCTCATTTAGTTGTTTTTCTGAGGTTTTATCTTGTTCCTTCATCTGGTACATAGCCCTCTGCCTTTTCATTTTGTCTGTCTTTCTGTGAATGTCTTCTCTTATTTGTCTCTGATCAGTAGCTGAGAATCTTATAGAAGTAGCTCCAGGAGTTCATCTCAATTGCTCTGGATTGTTTTTCTATTAAGCTGTTATATATCACTACCTTTTCAACATCTCATAAACTTTCTCATTTCTTTGATGACTGTTTTCCAGGGAAGATTTTTTTTTTTTTCCTTCTTGGAGGGAAGGAAGGGGAAGCCATCTTGTGAGGATCCTTGCAAAAAGAATGAGCTGACAAAAATAAAGCTATCTTGAGATGTGCAACATAGCTTATTGGCTTACTCCTGCAAATCAACTGTTTATAGTGTGCATAAATTTCAATTCATGCATCAGATATGTTCCATATGACATTCACAATTGAGATTTGATAAAAAGAGTCAAAATGGAGACTGTTTAGTCCATGGATGTTAAATGTGTAAGTCCAGTTGTTTGTTCCTGAAAATCTAGTTCTAGTAATTTCTGTAACACAAATCACTTGAGTTCTTTTTAGTTATCACACAGTTTCTTCAGCCTCTCCTAAGACTTACTTAATCAGAACTAGGAGTGGGGTCCAGGATCCTTCCTTTTTAAAAAATTTTCTGAAACAACTTTTATGTACACCCAAGTCTGAAACTGTTATACTGGGAAGAAGAACTTTGAAAATACATCAGAATTAACCAGTGCATTCAGCCTGATATTTGTTTGGTCAGTATTGATGAAAGCTAGCTTTTTAAATGTTTTCCCCAAAGGCAATGACTGTCTTTCTTGGATTTAGATGAACAGGTGAGTTAGGTCATTGTGTATATTGTGCACTGAATTTTTGGTAACAGACTCAGTTCTCTAGCAAAAATAACTTTCCAGCTACTGGGGGTTGAGTGAAAAATACAATCAATGATTGATGGCCAGACCCCTATGTTGTTTTTAACTTTTAAAGAAGCTAATACTGGGTGGCTGATTTGTGGTTGAAAGGGACTTAATGTTCCCTCCAGGAGTTCAGGGAACCAGCTGCTTCCTGAGTTGGCAAAGAAGAGAAAACCTTGAGGCAGAGGTGCTTCAATCTGCATGAGATGTACTAAGCAATCCTCCCATTAGCTGGCTCTTGCCTCTCTTGATGACTACTTTGGGGAGGAGATCGAGGTTATGAACTTTGAAGTGGATTATTAATTACTCATGCCTCCTTTGCCTGGATGGAGGTAACCTGCATCTCAGGAGCCAGGCCCAGAATTCATTTTCTTCCTGTAGATGTTTGCAGTGAAAATAACACTGAATATTAATCCTTTCATCTTTATTCTTTACTCCCTCTTCCCCCTCCTCCATTCTGTAGATCGGTTATCCAAAATCATGGCTCTCCCTTAGTTCTTCCATCCCTGATACTCCTGAGCCATTTATTGTTTATTCAATTATTTGGAGGTCCATTAAACTGAGAATTAAGTTCAAGGGCTAGTTGTTTACTTGAAAACTCCACAGAATGCCATATTTCCCTACTCAGATTTTCAATTTATTTTTCAGCATGATTGTGATAATCATGTCATGATGAGTGACTTGTCATCTGTCCCTTTTTTATTTCTGTATTTTGAAATTTTTGGATTTTCATTCTTTTCCTGTTCCTCAGGTAGAGTTCTCTAGGGATGTTGCTGTCAGGTTTAGTCAGGGTTTTATACTAAAAAGTGGAAGACTTGTTCTTGTCGAGTGTATGTGTTCATGTGTTTGAGTTTATGTGTGAATATGTGTATGTGCCTCTTAAGTCTGTCTGTGTATTTTTCTTGTTAAGAGAGCCAATAGATAAATCATTACTTATGAAAAATGTAAGTTAATTAAATGGGAGGTCATTAAGTCCTTGTAACAAAGAATAATCTGCCTCATTAGCTGATATATTGAGACAAGGATTGATTCAGAGGTGGATTAAGATTAGTTTGCAGAAGACTTGGTATGAAGATTCATAAACAGGAAGGGGAAAATATAAAGAAAAGTATGACATGGCAATAATTAATTGAACAAGTGTAATGACAGTCACTAAGTTAATGCCAAGAAATTTATGTGGTCAGTGTTGATGCTTCTAGCCCTTGCTATTTTGGCTTTGTTCCAACTTGTCTTTTGTTCTACTTATTCCCTCTGTATTCTTGTTTTTTTCCTTTTTCTTTCTATTAACTAAAGTATAATACATAGTTTACGTTAGTGTTCACCCTTGATGTTGTACATTGTGTAGGTTATGACAAATGTATAGTGTATAATATAAAAGTATAATATATCATATATTCATCATTACGGTATCATACAGAATAATTTCACTGCCCTAAAAATCCCCTGTGCTCTGCCTATTTATTCTTCTCAGACTCCTGCCCTCAGAACTTCCGGCAACCACTGATCTTTTTACTCTCTCTATAGTTGTGCCTCTTCCAAAATATCATGTAGTCGGAAGCGTACAGTGTAAAGCATGTTCAGTCTGGCTTCTTTCACTTCGCAATGTGCATTTGTTGTTCCTTTATATCTTTTCGTGGTTTGATAGCTCATTTCTTTTTATCGCTGAATACTATCCCCTTCTATGGATGTACACAATTTGTTTATCCATTTACCTACTGAAGAACATCTTGGTTGATCTGGAAAATTTGAATAAACCTTCTATAAACATCCAAATGCAGAATTTTATGTGGACATAAGTTTTTAACATAATTTGGGTAGATACCAAGGAGTGTGATTGCTGGATTTTATGGTAAGACTATGCTTAACTTTGCAAGAAACTGTCAAACTGTCTTCCAAAGTGAATGTACCATGTTGCATTCCTACCAGCAATGAGTCAGAGTTCCTGTTGCTCCACATCCTCACCAGCATTTGGTGGTGTCAATGTTTTGGTTAACCTATCTAATAGGTATGTAGTGGTATTTCATTGTTTTAACTTGCAATTCTATAACAACATAAAATGTTGAGGATCTTGTCATATGCTTACCTGCCATCATATATCTTTTTTGGTGAGGTATCTGTTCAGATATTTTGCCCATTTTTAAATTGGGTTGTTTGCTTTCCTACTGTTGACTTTTAAAAGTTCTTTAAATATTTTGAGTACAAGTTCTTTTGTGTTTAGCAAATGTTTTCTCCCAGTCACTGACTTTTCTTTATATTCTCTTAATAGTCTTCTACATAACAGAATAGTTTAATTTTAATGAAGTCCCATTTATGATTTTTTTCTTTCATGAATCATGCTTTAGGTATCTTTCTTTTTTTGCATCTTCCTTTCTATTTTTCTTTCTTCTTCAGAACTCATAGTGCACTTCTGAGTGAGTTGTGACCTTGCCGCTTTCTAGTCACGTGATCTTGGACAAATTTCATTGCCTCTCTAAATTTTAGTTTCCAGGTTCTTTGTGTATAAAATGGAAATAATAATGTTGCTTTGTTTTTGAGTGTGTTGGAAAAGTTATATAAGATTCTGCAGTGAAAATTACCATTTAGGGCTTCCTTGGTGGCACAGTGGTTAAGAATCGGCCTGCCAATGCAGGGGACACGGGTTCGAGCCCTGGTCCGGGAAGATCCCACGTGCTGCGACGCAACTAAGCCCCTGTGCCACTACTATTGAGCCTGCGCTCTAGAGCCCGCGATCCACAACTGCTGAGCCTGCATGCCACAACTACTGAAGCCCACATGCCTAGAGCCATGCTCTTCAGCAAGAGAAGCCACCACAATGAGAAGCCCTTGTACTGCAACAAATAGTAGTCCCTGCTTGCCGCACCTAGAGAAAACCCACATGCAGCAACAAAGACCCAACACAGCCAAAAATAAATAAATTAATTAAATTAAAAAAGAAAAAGAATTTACCATTTAAACTGTAAATTTCTATGTTACTTTCTTTTATTTTTCCTTATCTTCCTCATTTGTCTTTCTTATCATTTTCTGTTACCTAGTCTTGAATATGAGACATATTTGCCGGTCATCATGTACATGAATAAATAATTCTTTTGCAGAACTGTAGGTAGTTAACAGCAGGCTGCGTGTACATGAACTCAATCAAAAGCAGGTTTAAAAATGATTTAAATTGATTGTTTGCACCTAAGTCAAGTAAAGTGAGAGGGTGAGTGATTTCTTTTTGTGCATTTTCATTTTGCACCTGGTCTTTTGGTGCAGTAGCCTAGTGAGCTCCGAGTACTCATAAAATGAGTCCAAGATCATATTTTAACCCTAAAATTAGTTTGGCAGACAGAACAATTCCATTTTAGAACCTCATCCCCAACCTTGTCATAAATATTTGTTCAACAGCAATACCTCAAATCCAGTGAGACAGTGGTTTTCAAACTGTGTTCTGTGGAGATGTTGGGGTTGATGATATGTCTATCTTGCAGTTGTAAGGCGGGGGGGAACCATACTGTTAGGACTCTGAGATCACGCCCTTGACTTCATCAGAACAGTTTTGCTTGTTTTAATTAAGTTTTCCTTGAAACTGTGCTTGAAGAAATATTTTTCCTGCTAACAAAATATTCTTTTTTTATCAAAATTATAAACTGAAGTTCAAGATTCTAATGAGTTCACTGGTACTCTGTCTTAGAAACTAGATAATATATTTCAAGTCTGTTTATGGGAGGAATTATATTAAATGCATTAGTTTTATATGACTAGAAGGCCACCATTTGGTCTGTTGTCCTAGGTATGGTGTTTGAACAGTGAACTCTTCTTACTTTAAAGCTTTCTGTTTTTATAACTGCCTATGATAGAGCCACTCTGTCTTGTCACTAGTGCAACTCAAGTTGAAAAGCACTTATGCCCACTCTCTAATTTTTCTCTCTCACTTGATTTATAAACCTGGCCTTTATATTTTGAGAGCCAAGGATGTGGCTGTGAGACTTGAGACATAAATGATGAAGTTCTTTATTATTCTCTTCCTTCTCCAAAGAGACAGATCAAGCAAGAGTTAGAAGCAAGAGTTGTATGAATGGAAATAAAAAAGAAGAAGCCTCAATGGAAATATTCAGCCCATTAATTTTAGATGCTCAGTCCGTTAATTTTTTTTTTAAATCCAACCAATGATCAGAAATGCATCATTTCTAAGCAAAGGTGGGTTTTGTTTTTTTTTGTTGTTGTTGTTTTTTAATTAATTAATTTATTTATGGCTGTGTTGGGTCTTCGTTTCTGTGCGAGGGCTTTCTCTAGTTGTGGCAAGCGGGGGCCACTCTTCAACGCGGTGCGCGGGCCTCTCACTATCACGGACTCTCTTGTTGCGGAGCACAGGCTCCAGACGCGCAGGCTGAGTAGTTGTGGCTCACGGGCCCAGTTGCTCCGCGGTATATGGGATCCTCCCAGACCAGGGCTTGAACCCGTGTCCCCTGCATTGGCAGGCAGATTGTCAACCACTGCGCCACCAGGGAAGCCCCATTAATTGCTATTGATTGATCCTCTGAAATGTCTTCTGTATCTGGCCCTCGCTTTCTATTCCCACAACTTCCATCCTGTCCAAATATTCCTCAATTCGTGTAATTCTCCCAAAGTTCATTTCCTCTCACCTTGAATTCATTCTACACATGGCCTTTATTTTTTTGTTTGTTTGGTTTTTTTTTGTTTTTGTTTTTTTTTGCAGTACGCGGGCATCTCACTGTTGTGGCCTCTCCCATTGTGGAGCACAGGCTCCGGACGTGCAGACTCAGCGGCCATGGCTCACGGGCCCAGCCCCTCCACGGCGCGTGGGATCTTCCTGGACCGGGTCACAAACCCGTGTCCCCTGCATCAGCAGGCGGACTCTCAACCACTGTGCCACCCGGGAAGTCCTATACATGGCCTTTAGAATTAACTTTCTAAAATGCCAATTCTATACTATCACTTCCATGGTAAAACAAACAAACAAAAATTCTCATATGAATACTCATTGTGTCAGGATCAAGTCCTTACTAAACAGCATGGCATTTGAGTTATCCATAAATTTCATTTATCTTTAAAAAGATTCAAATTCTATCTTTTAGTATTTCTCAGTCTTACTTTTCAAGCCTTTGCTCATACTTTGTTTTCTACACTCTCATCTGGTTGTCAAAATAACTGGACTGTTCTCCCTTGAAAGTTCAGTCTGATCCTATGACCATCTTTGGATCAGTGTATTATGCTTCTGTTGGAATTTCTCTAAATATATATTCTGAGAAATTTATTTTGATTAAATTAATATTGCTTTTTTACTGTTTCTATTATATTGATATTTATAAGTAGATTGTCATCTACTGAAAAACAAGAATCAGGTCTTACCACAGAACCACAACCACTGACAACAATAAAAACAACTACACTTTTTTATGAGTACTTATTATGATCAGGAAATGCGATAAGCACTATATCTTATCGCTTTTAATCCTCAAAGTCACTGAAAGCTAGTCTTTATTATTCCATTTGACACATGAGAAAATGAAGGCTCATAGATAGATGTTAAATAGCTTTTCTAAGACACCACCGATAATGTTTGGTAGAGCCAGGATCAAAACCTAATTCTGTCTGAAAACAAACAAACAAACAAAAAACCCTTTTAAATTTATATATTGTACAATATTTGCTTTGGTATCAATTTCAGCAGACAGGACAGCTCTACCAAAGAAGAAAATTTGAAATGAGTTTTTGAAATCCAGCCTTAGAGAAGGAAACACTAGTCTCAATAAGGAAGCAGCTTAACATATCTCCAGAGCTTCCTTAAAAAAACTAAATTCCTCTCTCAAAAAAAAAAAAAAGAAAGAAAAGAAAACAAAATAAATCCACAAAAATCAAGTAAATTTGTGTCAGCCAAGGAACTGATATTGGAATCAAGTTAGAGATCCTTGCTAGTTGTTCTCTGACATGGACTTTTACTGGATTAAACAAATATTATAAAGCCCTGTGAGCAAGGATAGAAGAGAGTAGGGTGGTCCTTTTGATGCCAAAACCTCAGCCTCTGTGCACCAGTGCCGACTTGAATCTCAGAGACAGAGTTTTGGGTGAAGTAGAAAAGAATAGTTTTATTGCTTTGCCAGGCAAAGGGAGACACAGTGGGCTCATGCCCCTCAAAACTGTGTGTCCCAGCTGTTTGGTGAGGAGTTTTATAGCAATAGTTCAAGGGTGGGTTGCTGATAAGATTAGGGTGTGTGCAGAGCCTGCACTCCTTTAATCTGGTCTCAGGTGGTCTCCTGATGAGCTTCTCTGGTTCTTGAGATTATCAAACTGTGACCTTCTCTGGAATTAAGAATGCTTCATCAAGTAGTTAACATCTTCCATTTGTTGGGGGTTTTAGTTCTGCAGAAGAGCTCAAAGATATTGCTATGTATATCCCTTGAGGCAGAACGAGGACCCTGCCCCAAGGCTGCACTATTGTTTCTTGACTGCTCCTCCCTTGTCTCTGCATTCCCTCCCTTCCCTGATTAGCAACTGTTTGAACCTGCCCTTTGGAACTCAGGGAAGGTCGTAGAGGCTGTAGTCTATTCCCTACAAGCAAGAAATGGGGGACACAGAAAAACTTCTGTTCCAAGGAGCCCCACAGGGTCCTGCTCCGTTTCACTTGGAAAAACCTCTGTAAAGTATGGGCTTTAGATTTTTCTTTACTGAAGCCAGAATATGTATGCCAAATACCCTCTACTGCTTCTCTTTGCTGAAAATACTAGTGAGACCAGAAGTAACACTATTTTGGTGGAATAAATAGCAGAATTGTCTTGAAATCCCTTCCTAATTTCTTTGGGACTTAAGACGTATGGAGGTAACAGAGCACCCACTACGTCTTCTGAGGAAAGAGTAAGCCTTTTGTAAGCTCCTTGGTCTGCAAAATGTTTTTCTTCTTTGTTTAGAACATTGAAGAAAGACACCTTTGACTTATTTCTTTGTTGGTTTATATTATCTCCTCTGATTATTATAAGCTATTTTTCTACTTCTATGATGCCTTTGGCCATTATGAATATATATCACACCACAAATATTATCCAGTAATTTAGGCAAAAAGGTAAGGGTTCCTTTAGTAATCATAGAGATGGGAAAAGACATCTGGAAATCTCGATTTGTCCTAGCACTTACAATTTCTTTCCTTTTAGTCATTAGTTTAGATCAATGAGTAAGACAGCTACACCTGGAACTCTAGGAGTCCTTAATTTTCTCCTAGGCAGATTTCTTATCTTTCTGGGACAGACATGGTCTGGTTCTAATCAGATTGTTGACTGAGAAAACAAGAGCTTAGAGAGAGATTGAATAACGTTCAAAACAAACAAACAAGGAAGCCTAGGGAATCATGAGTACTCTCCCAAAAGAAAAAAAAAAAGAATACACGTAAACTATTTTTTCCCTCAAGTATGTCATTTCTTAACCATTTGAGTTAGATCACTATTTGGGAGGTGTAATATCCATTGAGTATTTTAGCACTAAAGTTTTAAAAAAATCTGGCTACATTTTTAATTTATTATAGATTAAAATCTGGGTGTGAGCTATAGCTATAACTTCTATATCCTTCTTTTTACATAGGTCAAATAGGTTTAGACTATTAACTATCAATGTAAAATAAGTTAGGAAAACTTAAGAGGAAAAAAGTGTTTGGGTAGTATTAGGAAGCAAATCTTAAACACAGAGAATTTCATGGGAACTAAAGTTATTCAGATGATATGCCCCTAAAATTTTATATGGTTTAAAAATTGTTGCTAAATTCTTACAGAGAAGAAGCAAGTGCATTTTGGATTTTAGTGAGGCTCCAAACGTTAGAAATGCCACTTGAAAGCCTTGAAGGACACAGCAGGATTTGTCTATCCTTATTAATTAGAGAAGGTTGGTAAAGCACTCTAAAGATGAACAGTGTTATGTAAAGACTAGTCTTGCTATTGGGGTCATTAAGCATGAGTTCACGTATACTTATAGAACCGATCAATCTTCCTTAATCCTAACGGGCTGAATTTTCCCACTGTATATTTTCCTTGTGGTGTTAAAACTCCTATTGACTTCTGAGTTGTGTTTTTTTAAAGAACGACATAAATATGAGTACATCTTAATTCTATTGTTGGATCATTATTTTACTCTAATCTAGAAGGATGTAAATAATTTTTTGAAATAAAATTTAATGTACCATTTTGGTAACTTTTATTTGAAGTTTAAAAATTATCTTTACTGTTATCTTGTTATAAAGTTTAATTATCCTTCCTCTCCTTGGTCTATACATTCTCTTATTTTGAAAGCTAAAGTAGCTGCAAGGAGATTATTAAATATTAGGAATGTGAAATTCCTCATTTCCTTCATTCTAAAAAATTTTCATTGAACATGTTCATATCAGTTGTTGGAAAAATTTTTTGTTCATATGAAACAAACCTTCAATTTGATAATGAGCTTTGTCTCCAATAAGACTGCTTCCATTATTCATTTTATTTGTTTTATGATGCTTTTACTTGGCTACTGAAGAATACCAATATTAATTACGTTTAACTGTAATAATACATTTCTCTCTAATTAACAAAATGACTTCCTTCATTGAAAACAAAATCTATAAACATTGAGGGTTGAGAAAAGAGAAACATCTATCAAGTATTATATAGTCCATTCGTAATTGTTATTTATTCATTCAGTATATATTGATTACCTGCTTATTATTAATTTGAGTAAAAGTAACATATTATAAAAGTTTATTTCTTAACTGGTGACCTTTTCTTTTGTTGAGAAAATTTACATTCTCTAAATTCAGCTCAGTATTTGGGTTGAGTAAATTCAGGAAAATAATTCTGATTACCCTATGTGTGAGGCATTTCTGTATAGTTTAAACTGAAAAGAAAAGGGCATTTTCTATATACTACAAACCCAAAATTCAGAAAATTGATATCATTAATAACTATTTTTAATGTTAATTGTTTGCTTGATTATTTATTTGTTTTTATGTTAGTGCTAGCTTGACTAACGTCTTTCACTTACCTGCGTGGTAGTTTAGCCACAGGCAGACATAGTAATGGAAAAGCTTATAAAATGAGAGACATAGAGTCATAGCTGTAAGATAAGTAAATAGATGTATGAAATTTTAAGTTTTTAAATTTATGTCATGTCCACAGGTGGTACTTAAGGCCACAGCCTTAAAATAATTAATCCCACCCCTCAACTTTCCTCCTTATACTGAATCTGCTTTCATACGTCAGTTGGCAAATATTTGCCACTATCTCAGGCTTGGAATGTCTGCCAGCTGTTTGATTTTGGAAATATTAACATCTTTGTATAACAGTGTTTGTGCAATTATTTGACTATTTTATGTCATAATGTCTTTTGAAATGAGTAGAAAATTGAAAGTGCTAAAATGATGGAATTATTAAGCATATTACAAGTGAAACTTTTAATCCATTTGAATGTTCATTAAATTTAATTCGATTATGAAAGAAAATAAAAAATGAAATGATATAAAACCCTAGAAATCTATAATTAACTCAACTTTTGAAAGGTGAGGCTTAAAGAAAAATTTATATTAAACTTTGGTTTGAGTGATAATAATGTTATAGCTAAAAATTTTGAATGCTTCTTTGCCCAAGCACAGAGCTAAGGTTTATAAGCGCATTGTGTAATTTTATTTCCACAACAACCATATGAAATATATGTCAGGAACTGTGAAGGGGCTGAGATTTTTATTCTACATGCCTACAAGTTAACATGACAGTTACATGGATGCAGGTAGAGGATACAGACTCTTGGAACAGAGATGAAGAACCGTTTACTACAGAAACGGCAGAAACCAGAATGTCAGCATTTGTCCCAGTTCCCTAAATCCAAATTCCTACAGGGCAATGCAGTGAAAGCCAGGTGACTGCTGGCTTGATATTTATAGGAGAGGAATCCCAAGTTTAGGAAACCTCATATATATATATATATATATTTTTTTTTTTTGCAGTATGCGGGCCTCTTACAGTTGTGTCCTCTCCCTTTGCGGAGCACAGGCTCCGGACGCGCAGGCTCAGCGGCCATGGCTCGTGGGCCCAGCCGCTCCCCGGCATGTGGGATCTTCCCGGACCGGGGCATGAACCCACGTCCCCTGCATCGGCAGGCGGACTCTCAACCACTGTGCCACCAGGGAAGCCTGTGGAAACCTCATATTTTTAAAGGGGCTATAAGCGAACTGGCCAAATTTTTGCCCAGGATGGAGACATTATGATTATTATTCTGGAAAGCAAAAGGTAGTGCTTCTACCGTGGCACTGTCTCTATCTTCCAAGGTTGTTTGCCATGCAAATATTTAAAAAAGATAGCTGGGAACAAAGTGTTGTCAGGATCTTGATTCACAAGGTATGCAGAAATGCAGAAGATCCATGGGAAATTGTCTCCCAACATCATGTATTTTGTTATTCCCAGTTTAAAGAAACTGAGGTTTTGACACCTCAGGTGACTTGATTGAAGTCACACAAATTTGTATCAAAACATCATTTTAGTGATCTAAATGCAAAGGGAAGCTCATAATTCTATCTAGCTATTGATAGGATGAGAATTCACCAGAGAATCCTTTGTTTAGAGAAGTTTACCATTCACATTTCTCTGGTTACATTTTGTTATCCGTGGACTATGCAGAAACAAGAACAACAACAACAAAAAACCCTGGTTTTACAACTGCAGACTTAATCCATGATCAATCTCTTGCAATTTTTTCAATCATAATCTTTTTCACAATATTAGAACGAGTTCCATCTTTGTACTCAATGTCACCTCAGTTTAGCTTTAAAAACTAACTTTCTAGAACATGTAAAATTAATTTGTATGGTCTATAGCAAATGGAAATCAATTGTGTTAACATTTGAAATAATTCTAGATATTGGATAACCTAAAGAAAAACAATAGCAACAACATTGGTAAGCCAAAGTTATCATTGGTAACATTGATTTTCTTCTTTTAATATCCCAAAATAGTATTTATTTATTTAATTTATTTTATTGAAGTGTAGTTGATTTACAATGTAGTGTTAATTTCTGCTGTACAGCAGTGATTTAGTTATTTATATATATATTCATATATATACATTCCTTTTCATATTCTTTTTCAAAACAGTTTATTACAGAATATTGTAATAAACACAAGTCTGTTCTCTATATTTGTGAGTCTGTTTCTGTTTTGTCAAATTCATTTGTGTCATATTTTAGATTCCACATATAAGAGATATCATATGGTATTTGTCTTTCTCTTTCTGACTTATTTACTTCACTTAGTATGATAATCTCTAGGTCCATGGCATTATTTCATTCTTTTTTATGGCTGAGTAGTATTCCATTATATATATAATGGAATATATATATGTATATATATGCACCTGTATATTTTTAATAAGGAATTTATAAAAAGTTTTAGTTTTCTGAAAATGGAACCTTAATTTAAAATCTGCAAGCTTATTGATTGTAGACATTCAAGTACCACTGCAAGAATGCACTGTCTGTTAAAATACAGGATTTTGTGTGCACGTCAATGTTGGGGATATTCAGGAAGACAATCAATTAATGCCTCACTTCATATTATTTGGGAAATGCACAGTAGAAGTGCAATCTTGTGCTTAACTTAACGGTAAAAAAAAAGAGCAGGGATAACCCTTAGGACTGGAATGATGGAGTCCACAGGCCCTGAATTGGACTTCTCAAGTGAATTGAAGTGAGTGGATTTTGAAATAGAGGAAAAGAAGGAAGTTTCCTACCTACTCTTGTCTATTTTGTTTACATAAACTGTGGTTGAGATTTAATATTTGCTCAGAATTACATGTTAACCATACTTACTGTGATGTGTAAATAATACTGGGTAAACCTCCCCACTCAGGGGAAGAAGAACAGTTGATTCTATTTACATGTTCTTCTGAATAATCCAAAATTGAGTTTATGAGATTATATACTGTGTTTGTAGAACTGGCTTCTGGATTTAATTTCTATTAAATGGGATATTTTCTTCTCTTCAAGATACTACTCTCATTTTATGGTAAGACAGTAAGTTATGTAACATAATCTTGTTAAACGTATTAGGCTGCAGAGTAAACTCCAGGGTGGCCTTGGGGGAGTTTTGCACCTGTGTTAATCAACAAATATATGCATATATGAAGAAAAAGTGCTTTATTATTTTCTCTCAAACACAAACGGAACCATCAACCAATCAGAATTCTCTGTCAATTCCCCTGAGCTTAAATACCACATGCTCCATCCTGTACAGGGTATATGAAAATTTGGTTGAATTCTGCACTGAGTTCTATGCTGTTCTGGGGATTTATTGAGCAAAATTAGCCAGTTGTGTCCTTTTAGTTATAAATGGTGCTTTTAAGGTACAGATTAAAATATCAACAAAAAATTCCGTCATCTGATTAGCTTCCCATAAATTGTGAAGACCCTGTACCAGGTCAGACTTACTGTATAAATCCTATTCATTTCTGACCTGTATGAAGAGCCTGAATGAAATTTTCTCCGATCTTTATATTGTAGTTCAGATCAGTGTTTCCCATTGCAGGCAGTGTGTAACACGGCAGCTGGGTTATAGTGTACTGTACCAACTGTAAATTCTTTATAGTAATAGAGATGGGGATACAGTAGACACAATCCCAAGCTACAAGCCTTTAACTACATAAGTCACTTACAGTCTGATTATTTCATGCATGTATGAGAGAGCTAATACTATGAGACCCAGGTTCTTTTTACTTCATTAAAAAAAAAGATGTAAGACATTTAAAAGAAGGAAGGCATACAATGTTTAGAGGTTTCATACTGAGAATCAGTGATTATTGCTATTCTTTTTCTGTTTCCAAGGGTGAAGGACATTATCTTAAAAGCATTAGCAGATTTCAGCTGTGCAGAAATAGCCACCTGGGGCCTAAAAAGAGTGTTGAGGAAGCTGTAGAACCAAATCACGTTGGAGACGTTGAGGTAAAGAATCAGGAGGAAGGAAGTCATGGAATTAGAGCTGGTGAATGAAGCTGAGTTGGAGCCCGACACGGGTAGGTAAAAGGTGATGAGAAAATGGTAGTCTTTAAAATCATTAAAATAGATGGGAATGCTGACTCCAGCGCATGGCAGAACAAGGCTGAGAAAACCCTGACACTCACTCTGAAGATCGTGTATGCATACGCTAAATGGTAATGGAAGGAGCCCCCTCTGTGGTTCACCCCAGCTGCAGTGTTTCTCATTTTCAATAAAAACTTAATGCCTCTCCCAGAGAATGAATGCGTGCCCTGAATTATAAAGGGATAATACACTGGCCTTATTTCCAATGTCTGACAGATCAGCAAATACACATAGGCACAATTGCCTATTTGCAATTTACTACTACAGTAAATGGCAAGCCATAAAGTGCCATCTGTTTAAATTGCATTTTGCAGATAGTCCGTCCTTTGTACCATACACTGTGTGAAACATTATTATTATTATTTATGAGGCACAGTTAAGGGTGCCTGGTGCTGGGAAAATTGTGGATTTCTTTGACGTTAAATTTTGCGAATGGAAGCGACCCAGAGATGATCTTATTGGGGACTTTCATTTTATGGTAGAGGAAACTGGAATGTTATAACTTGACTGTGATCATGCATATGACTACAGATGGAGGCCAACAATGAATACAAGTTCCTAGCATCTTTTTATTTTAAGTTGGACTAAAATAGCCATGTTCCTATATTTAAAGCAGTTGTTTGTAAGAGAAAATAAGATTCCCAGTGAGTAAGAGTCATTGTCACCGTGAATGAGCCCTTTAAATATGCCATTCAGAAAAGGACTGTGTATATCTATCAGCTGTCTCGCTTGTTGTCACTGTTTAGGTATTTCGTCTTTGAGAAACTTATCAGTCAAGACTAGGATTTTTTTTTTAACATCTTTATTGAGTATAATTGCTTTACAATGGTGTGTTAGTTTCTGCTTTATAACAAAGTGAATCAGTTATACATATACATATGTTCCCACATCTCTTCCCTCTTGTGTCTCCCTCCCTCCCACCCTCCCTATCCCACCCCTCTAGGTGGCCACAAACCACCCAGCTAATCTCCCTGTGCTATGTGTCTGTCTATTCCCACTAGCTATATATTTTACGTTTGGTAGTGTATATATGTCCATGCCACTCTCTCACTTTGTCACAGATTACCCTTCCCCCTCCCCATATCCTCAAGTCCATTCTCTAGTAGGTCTGTGTCTTCATTCCTGTCTTACCCCTAGGTTCTTCATGACATTTTTTTTTCTTTGACTGGTGTGAGATGATATCTCATTGTAGTTTTGATTTGCATTTCTCTAATGATTAATGATGTTGAGCATTCTTTCATCTGTTTGTTGGCAGTCTGTATATATTCCTTGGAGAAATGTCTGTTTAGGTATTCTGCCCATTTTTGGTTTGGGTTGGGTTTTTTTTTGTTATTGAGCTGCATGAGCTGCTTGTAAATTTTGGAGATTAATCCTTTGTCAGTTGCTTCATTTGCAAATATTTTCTCCCATTCTGAGGGTTGTCTCTTGGTCTTGCTTATGGTTTCCTTTGCTGTGCAAAAGCTTTGAAGTTTCATTAGGTCCCATTTGTTTATTTTTGTTTTTATTTCCATTTCTCTAGGAGATGGGTCAAATAGAATCTTCCTGTGATTTATGTCGTAGAGTGTTCTGCCTATGTTTTCCTCTAAGAGTTTGATAGTTTCTGCCCTTACATTTAGGTCTTTAATCCATTTTTGTTCTTCTTTCTCTAATTGCTTGAGGTGCAAGGTTAGGTTGTTTATTCGAGATGTTTCCTGCTTCTTAAGGTGGGCTTGTATTGCTATAAACTTCTCCCATAGAACTGTTTTTGCTGCATCCCATAGGTTTTGGGTAGTTGTGTCTCCATTGTCATTTGTTTCTAGGTATTATTTATTTCTTCTTTGATTTCTTCAATGATCACTTCATTATTAAGTAGTGTATTGTTTAGCCTCCATGTGTTTGTATTTTTTACAGATCTTTTCCTGTAATTGATATCTAGTCTCATAGCGTTGTGGTTGGAAAAGATACTTGATACAATTTTAGTTTT
>NW_020185338.1:9552307-9552527 GCF_003031525.2 Neophocaena asiaeorientalis asiaeorientalis | reverse complement strand
TTTAAAGTCTATTTTGTCTGATACAAGAATTGCTACTCCAGGTTTCTTTTGGTTTCCATTTGCATGGAATATCTTTTTCCATCCCCTCACTTTCAGTCTGTATGTGTCTCTAGTTCTGAAGTCGTTCTCTTGTAGACAGCATATATATGGGTCTTCTTTTTGTATCCATTCAGCCAGTCTGTGTCTTTTGGTTGGAGCATTTAATCCATTTACATTTAAG
>NW_020185338.1:9551883-9552218 GCF_003031525.2 Neophocaena asiaeorientalis asiaeorientalis | reverse complement strand
TGTTTGGGGTCTCCTTTTTGCAGGCTGCAGGTTCGTAGTTCCCATTGTTTTTGGTGTCTGTCCGCAGTGGCTAAGGTTTGTTCAGTGGGTTGTGTAGGCTTCCTGGTGGAGGGGACTAGTGCCTGTGTTCTTGTGGATGAGGTTGTATCTTGCGTTTCTGGTGGGCAGGTCCCCGTCTGTTGGCGTGTTTTGGGGTGTCTGTGAACTTATTATGATTTTAGGCAGCCTCTCTGCTAAGAGGTGGGATTGTGTTCCTGTCTTGCTAGTTGTTTGGCATAGGTTTTCCAGCACTGTAGCTTGCTGGTCATTGAGTGAAGCTGGGTGTTGGTGTTGAG